>NW_028243622.1:0-20321 GCF_964263255.1 Lissotriton vulgaris
TTGTGATTAAACCCTACTCTCACACCTTGTAGATAATTTACTAATTTAGGTTGCTCACCATTTACAAACATAAATTTACTACAAAGTGCAGTCCACACCATGAATTCAGGCAGTGGAACCTAATTTACAAGTTTAAAGTCTCCAACACCAAGTCAGACATCCCCCTAAGGCAGAGGTCTTCAATCTGTGGGGCGCGACCCCCAGGGGGGTCGTGGAGTCCTGGAAAGGGGGTCGCCGATTCTGTCAGAGTGCAGTTCCTGGCGTCCGGCTGATTGAGGGTGCTCACGGGGGAGGCCTTATTCACACCAAGGTGTGAAAAACATTAAAGCCTCATTAACAAGTAAAGGTCTTTTTGACGACCTGTGAAGTACTCTGGTGTGCCTTTGTAAATGTCCCTGAGGCTGTTTCAGCAGGGCTCACATACACGAGCTGGGGGGGCTGGGGGAGGAGGCTGTAGCCCTTTGAGTTCAATGGACTTCGCTGTGGAGTTTATTTTAATTTGTAACGTTTTATATAGCGCTAGTTTAACCTGTAGGTATCTTAGTGTGCCAGTGGTATGGTGGCTGCTGGTCTCGCCTGCTTTCTGCCACCTCTCCTGGGTCCCACCCCCCCTCGCACTCCGTTGTCTGTGCATTTTCGCACACCCCTGCCCGCATTCTGCTGTCCTTGGATGGATTTCGCACCACCCTCCCCCTGCCAGCACTCCGCTGTCCGTGATTTTCTGCCCCCCCCCACTCCCCCGCCTGCATGATAATTGGGATTTCTGTGTGAGAATGACAACACTTGTTTGAAACAGACATGGAGAAAACCTTTCAATCATCCTTTGGATTGTCTGTTGCATGACATTACCTGCAAAAGGGGTGAGTGAAACATGTGTGGTCCTTTTGCAAGCCTCTCCGCATTATAACTGGGGGTGTTCAAAGTCTGCTTAACTTCCTTTGCACAATTATGCGAAATTTCAGCAATTGTGTTCGGAATTCAAAACTGGCATTTGATGATGTTTGTAGCTTTAGACAGGAAGATGCATTTTGTGCATAAAATGTGTTTAATAAACACGCACATTTGCTGCCCGCACTCTGTCATTCGGGTTGTTCACATGCATACATGTGTGTGTGTGTGTGTACATGTGTGTGTATGTATGTATGTGTATATATATATATATATATATATATATATATATATATATATATATGTATATATATATGTGGATAGATGTGTGAAAAGGTGGGTGGGTGGAGGATGAATGGATGGATGAAAGGGTGGATGGATGAAGGATGGATGGATAAAAGGTTGCATGGATGGATGTGTGAAAAGGTGGGGGATGAATGGTGGGTGGATGGATGGATGAAAGGGTGGATGGATGAAGGATGAATGTATGTAAGGATTGAAGGATGAAAGGATGGATGGATGTGTGAAAAGGTGGGTGGATGAATGATGAGTGGATGGATGTAAAGATGAAAGGGTGGATGGATGAAGGATGGATGGATGTGTGAAAAGGTGGATTGAGGATGGATGGATGGATGAATGAAAGGGTGGATGGATGAAAGGGTGGATGGATGAAGGATGGATGAAAGGGTAGATGGATGGAAGCAAGGAAGGATGAAGGAAGGATGGATGGATGTAAGGATGAAAGGATGGATATGTGAAAAGGTGGGTGGATGAAAGATGAGTGGATGGATGTAAAGATGAGTGGATGGATGTAAAGATGAAAGGGTGGATGGATGGATGAAGGATGGATGGATGTGTGAAAAGGTGGATGGAGGATGGATGGATGGATGAAAGGGTGGATGGATGAAGGATGGATGTATGGATGAAAGGGTGGATGGATATATGGATGGAATAATGAAAGGATGGATGAATGATGTATGGATGGAAGGATAAAAGGGTGGATGGATGAAGGATGGATAAAAGGGTGGATGGATGAAGGATGGATAAAAGGTTGCATGGATGAATGATGGATGGATGTGTGAAAAGGTGGGTGGATGGATGGACGGGTGGATAGGTAAAGGATGGATGTATGGATGGAAGGATGAAAGGGTGGATGGATGTATGGATGGATAAAAGGTTGCATGGAAGAATGATGGATGGATGTGTGAAAAGGCGGGTGGGTGAATAATGGGTGGATGGATGGACGGGTGGATAGGTAAAGGATGGATGCATGGATGGAAGGATGAAAGGATGAATGGATGTATGGATGGAAGGAAGGATGAAAGGGTGGATGGGTGAAGGATGGATGGATGTGTGGGTGGATGAATGATGGATGAATTATGGATGGATGGATGTGATGAGGTCTAACAGGCGCATTTATGGTTGTAGATAGTTGTTGATGATGAGGAGTACCAGTTCCTAAAATCTTTTGTCGGAATGGGGTCCTTACGCCTAAAAAGGTTTTACAAGGGGGTCCTGGCATCAAAAAGTTTGAAGACCTCTGCCCTAAGGTAAAAGTATACAACATTTTTTACAAGTTATTAGCAACTTTTTTATAGCTAAATATGAATACCAATTAATGTAAAATATTTATTATTTTGTATTTAATAAATTAAAATGTTCTTAAGTCTTTTTTAGAAAACATCATACATATAGTATGCAATTTCTATTTATTTAGCATGGAGTGAAAGCTAACAAAATGTATAGACATAAATATTTAAATTAATTTAATTATTTTTAATATATTTACATTATTAATTGCATTTTAACCCCTTCCATGCTCATGACGAGCTCAGCTCATCATGCAGCACAGTGCTCGTGTGGTCATGACGAGCTGAGCTCGTCATGACCACACCCGTTTTAATTGTGGTCCAGCACAGGATGGGAATCCTGCACGCAGCAATGTGGTTAAAAAGGTTTACATATTTTACAATAAACTCATAATTAAGATATATATATATTTAACATTAGTTATTTATGGTTTTCAAAAGTGAAAAAAAGTAAATTCAGTTCATCATGTCTATGAGGTACCAACTGAAGTTGTTTCCCCTATTTTTTGTATTGGAGATTGTTGCATTACCATTGGTTGGCCATATGTGGTGCTAGACTAACAGCAGGTCTGAGTTGTAGTACATCTACACTGTTTTGTGTCTTTTGGCTGTAAAATTATAAAGTTGCAGGATCTGAATAGCAATGGGGTTTCATCCTTTGTCGGTGGGTGCACAACCCTCCCTAAACCCCGCCTTACCTCTCCCTAGAGCCCTTTGTACCCCATCCCTAACACCTTCCACTTTGTAGTAAGTATTCCCTATTTACAAGCCACTCTTCCGTCCCTCTCACATTTACTACTAAAATGTACACCTACTTGTATGGCGATCTCGACGGTCAGGGTGAAACTTTCTGTACATAAAGGTAAGGAAAGGTGGTGTCATAGACCTGCAGCTGTAGGTTTGTAAATAGCATTTTACAGAACATTAGTAGTACTGCTGAAGTACTTCTAACCTGCGACAAAACCTACTACAAAATGTAATTTATCTATAGGCCCCACTATATATAGATATACAAATAATATTAGTCAAACCAAAAGGTCTTGGCTAATGTCAGACCTAAAAGTTACCCTGTATAACCTTGGGAGGTGCCTTGAAGCAGTGGCGTAGCTAGGGGGGGCGGAGGGAGGGGCGGTCCGGCCCAGGCGGCACCATTTTTGAGGCAGCATTTATAATTTTTTGGGGAAAGTGTTGCGCTGACCCGGTGGCTCATTGCTGCGTTGGCTGCATCAAAGTATTCATGATAGCACAGCTGCTGCAAGCCGGTCAGGGACATGGCATTCACGTGACGTGGTCACGTGATTGCAACAGTGTATCGACCAACTCAGGGCCGGGCCCGACCAGAGCCTGCTGAATTTATGAAAATGTCACACACAGCAATCTGAAACCTTGGCAGCTATGTTTTTTTCAGCCACTCCTGTGCTTAAATAAAGAACGCATGTTGGATGAATAGTTAGATTAAAGGGCACAAACTATGCCATCATGCTGGCATTGCTGACCGATACAGATCTTTGCTCCCTGTAGCTGGTGAGACGTGAGAGTCAAACAATGCTGAGTTACCACCTGAGCTCTGCATTGCGGGACCAGCATGTCTTCAGGCCTGAGCAATGGAGATGCGTTACTGTTGTTGTTAAGGTTAGGGACACGTGTGTAAGACAGAGTCCGCCATTAGTATCACACACAAAGCCGGGAAAACCGAGGTGCTTAACGCCGGGAAAACCGAGGTGCTCCTCCTTGGCCGAAACACCAGCCTATGGAACGAGCACTGGTGGCCGTCATCCCTGGGCGCCACTCCACTCCCTAAAAATTGTGTTAAAAATCTGGGAGTCTGGATGGATGCCAACCTTAGCTTTCAGTTCCACACTAAAAAGGTGGCAGCCACCTGCATAGGTCTCCTAAGGAATCTCAGGCCTATACTTGGGCTCTTCGACTCTAAAGCTCGCCAGCTAATTATCCAGGCTACCATCTTATCACGCCTGGATTACGCTAACGTCCTCCTTCTGGGAGCAAACAAAGCGGAAACAGCTAGGTTCCAACGTATCCAGAATGCGGCGGCCAGAACGTTGGTTGGTCTCCCACGTAGATGCTCTGCCAGAGCTACCATCCGTAAGCTCCACTGGCTGCCCGTGGAACACCGAGTTAAATTTAAGGCTCTTACCACGATCTTTAAGATCGTCAAACAAGGAAATCCCCCTCTGTTGCGGAATCTGGCCCGACCTTATGTCCCAGGTCTGACGTTCAGAGTTCATACGAAGAAAGTGGCAGGGATTTGCTACGGCTTGTTACGCTCGGTCCGAAAGGTGTTGCCCCTTCTCCCTTTTAGTTCAAGGAAACTCCTGATTCAGGGGCTAATATTGTCAAGGCTGGACTATAGTAACGCCTTGCTGCTCGGTGCCCCTGAATCAGCCATCAACACCCTCCAACGAGTACAAAATGCGGCGGCCAGGGTTTTGACAGGCTCGGAAAAAAGAACTTCGGCCAAGCCTGCTCTCAGAGCTCTCCATTGGCTCCCCATCCGGGAGAGAGTCAAATTTAAGGCTCTTTCCATCGCCTTTAAGTCTCTCCAGGGAATGGGCCCCCCAATCCTCAGGGACCTTATATGCCCCTACAAGTCCTCGCGTCCCCTCCGCTCTGATGGGAGCAACTTACTGACTGTCCCCAGAGTAAAGAGAGCTCGCTCGGGAGGCAGGAGGTTCTCTGTGAACGTAGCCAAGATCTGGAATGATCTTCCTGCAGCTCTCCGCCTGGAACCCTGTCTCCAGAGGTTTCGGAAATCTTTAAAGACATTCCTTTTTCCACGAGGAATATGAGTCCGCTGTCTGAGGATCTTGGAATCTAGCTGAGTGTATTAGCGCTGGGACGCTCTTGGGCAGCCATGCGCTTAACAAATCTAATTTCATTTCATTTCATTTCATTTCAGGTCGTGCACTCCGTTCTTCCAACCAACTTCTTCTGACCGTCCCCAGGATTAGGCTCTTCCGAACTGGAGGCCGCTCCTTTAGCGTCCTTGGTCCCAAACTATGGAACGATCTTCCCCTCAGCATTCGTTCCTTAGATTGCCTCTCAGCCTTCCGTAAAGCTATCAAGACCTACCTTTTCCCTGCTCTGTAGGCCCCCCTTCCCCCTTTCCCCCTTTTTCTTTTTCTGTCCGACTGGTGCGTGCCTGTCTCATAGCGCCGGGACGCCCCATTGCTGGGGTAGCTGTTGCGCTTCACCAAACCTAGAAACACAGAGACTGCCTGCTTTCGGTAACTGCTGCACAGTGCACACAAATGCGGGACTTACTTTTTGGCAATTGAATTGAAAGCACCGCGGCCGCCTGCAACAACAGTGCTTTCAATTAAATTGCCAAAAACGAAGTCCCGCGTTTGCACTGTGCAGCAGTTACCAAAAGCAGGTCAGAAGGAGTGCAGGCTGCAGCTCGGCTTAACTAAGTCCCGCGGCCACCGCGTTAGTGTGTCCTCTGACCGTTGTTGGCCCCTCCGTCCCATCCTCAGAGTCCAGGGCTGTCAATCAGTTGTAGCGTGCGCAGCGCGCACGAGCGCTACCAATGACGGCCCTGTAATGACATTTTTGGCCAGCCCTCGCCTCGCGATCAGAACGTAGCAGTGACTCGTTACGCGCTTCACCGCTACGCTCTCGTCGTGAGGAGTCAATTCTGGCTTGGGGCAGTGCTTTATTATACTTGCAGGCAGCTTTGGGCGTTTTGCTGGCCTGGCTGGCTCTCTGGACTGTGAGTTTGCTGCACTGCAGACTCAGTACTAATAGGGGAACAAAGTTGAAACCCCTGGAACCACCCCTGCCTGCCATAGACCCTGCCTGGAGCGAGTGAGGTAAGAGGAGAGCAGCAGCAGAGGAGTGGGTGGCTGAGTCTGTGGCTCATCCGTGATAGCTGCCAAGGTTTCAGATTGCTATGTGTGGCACTTTCAGAATTTCATTGTAATTATGAGTGACATTTCAACGTCTAGAAGTCACACTTTCTCAGGGGAAAAAATGAAAATCCCTCAATAAAGATGAAGGAAACATATGAATACCAGAAATTACACCCATTTGATTGTGGGGAAACTCTTAACATTTTGAAACAGGTGCAGAGCAGTGTCATGTATGCGGGGAATGAGATTTTGATATCAATTTATGATTATGATCAATTTAATAAATTATCTCATTCATCTATTTTGGACCGCTAATATCTGTCATTGAGGAAAGGACAACCCCCGCATAGATTAGACAAACCCCATTTAAGTGACGCCACTCTGAAGAACCACTTACAACTGATAAAGTTTAAAAGTTTTATATGAAGTTAATTTGAATGCAATACAATCCTTACAGAATAAATCTCAAAGTATACAAAATACAAAATCAATCTCTAGATCCGCAATCAAAGCTTCAGTGTGAAGTGGTTCCTTCTGCGTCATCTGCAGTAAGATAAAATAATCAAGTTAAAACTGTCCCTACTCTATGCTATGTGACATCCCTATTTCACAAGTTTCTTCCCTAAAAAGGTGTCAGCAGTTTGACTCCCAAAGAAGTTCAAACTCTCTTAGCCTCTAAAGGAATTCTTAAATGTTAGAAGCAGTACCCTCTCTGCCTACCCATCCGCTCTCTAAGGGTCCTCGGCCTACTGCTCCCTTGCGCTCTGATCTCTCAGCGCATCTGCTCAAGGCATCTACCCTTGTCTTTGCTCTCGCCTTAGCCTAATGCTAATTGCTCTGCTCTCCTCCCCGGGGTGCTGTCCCTAAAATACACAATCATCGTGTGGGTGAAACGCCCCTTGACGCCCACCACGGACTTTCCCCGATGATGTCAACTTCTTGCTTCTTCCATTGGTCCACTCCTTGCGTCGTTCGTTAAGTTGACCCTTCTCCTTAGATGTCATCTTCATCATCTCGCTGGCTACCTTCATTGACACTTTTAGCGCAAAAGTCAAACGACCTTAGACAAAACTTCAACTCCATGTCGCTTAACTTGACCCTTCTAGGTCCTGTGAATGGTCTTGTCAAAACACAGTTCAAATTCTAAGTGTCTCTCCTCACGTACGAGCAATAAGCTCCGTCCGGCATTGTCACCTTAAATCTAACAAGTGCTAGACTTCTTGGCTCTCACGTCCACATCAAGCTATTTACGACTTTTACAAGCTCATTAAATTACATACATTTGACTAAGCTCCTGCGAACTCTTGGTCAGTCGGGTTATAATCACAAATGACCTAAACTCTTCCAGCATTCCTACAAAAACCCTCTACACAGTGTAACCTTTAACATACATTTATATATTCGTACTTTTTAGCAAAGTCTTAGTCATGCTTGAATACATTTTACCTAGAATATAAACTACGTAGAGTATAACTTTTATATTCTCACTGGTTACATCGTTATATAAGTTCTCTGCACATTTCTCCACGTTACATTTCCCTACGTTTTTCTCTCATGTTACTCCATTTTAAAGTTATACACGTACATGTATTCTACTGTGCACGTTCTACATTTCATAAGCATTTCTACATTTATAACATATACGTCTAAATATGGCTACTATATATTTTATATTCAAATTGCGCTCCCTCAGTTCCCCCCTTTGATGACTTTTAGGAGTCATCACTAAAAGCAATTTGAATACAACCTTTTATACAGAACTAGTTACCTCATTTCCTCTTTTTATCGATTCGAGTGCTCTCAGACTTTTATACTGTTGATCTTGTAACATAGCTAATCTCCTTTCATGATCTCTCATCGATCTTTGTAACTGGTTCGACCTATACCATTTATATAATTTTACTAATCCTAATAATGTAATTATGCAAATTAATACTATTAATACAGGCTTTAATATGTACCATATTATACTTTTGCCAAGATTAGCAAACCAACTTCCAACCTTTCCCACTCCATTTCCAACCTTTTCCCAAACATTTATCTTTGATAAATCTTCGATCTCCTGATGAATCTGTGTAATGTTCCGTATGACTTTCTCAAGTGGTTTTGAATTATCAGGAATATAAGTACAACATTCCTGAACCTTCAAAGCTTTACAAACTCCGCCTTCTTTTGCTAGTATTACATCTAGAGCAAGTCTGTTCTGAAGAACCATTGCTCTGATCGACTGCATCTCACCTTCTACTAGCATTAATGACCTTGCAGTACTGGCAGACAATCTATCTACGACTGTCGCTAACCTTCTAATTTTAACATCGTTGAGGATCAAGCCTAACAATGGAAACATCGCTCCAAATACATCTCCTACTACCTCTGCATCTCCTACTTCCCTTTTCGTTCTCCTCGAAGCCTTACCTTCTATGATCGCTAAATCCTTTGCATGATATATTTTGGGGAAGACAATTGCCAAGTAACACGAACCATACCAATTGTCTGGTAGTTTTACATAGGCATTTCTCCCACATACAAAATATACATTCGGAATAGCTTGCATCCCTTTCATAAAATCTTTCGTGTAGTACTCCAGTTTAAAAGAGTGCCCGCAACTAACTTCACCTACAAATTCACTCTCATAATATGTCTTGCTTCGAGTTAAACATAACTTTCCTCTCTGCGTTCTATCCAATGCTATCGGACCATTGCTACCTTTCTTTTTATGTGCCTTCTCTTCTTCCGTCCAATCTAATTTCCATTGTCCTGACATTTTTAGAATCTTCTGCCTTCTGTATCGGTCATCTACTTGTGCAATAAACCTTTTCTCTACCTCTGACACTTTGCAAGTCAGATTATTTCTACGTGCATATGATGTATCTAATGTATCCCAAGGAAGAAAGAATTTAGCCAGTCTATCCTCCTTTTTGTAATAGTCCCACTTATTCATTTGCTTATAATTCGGAACTTCAGGCAGTACCGAATCATAATTTGAAAAGTAGTACTCAAATCCTTCTCTACCATAAAATATGCTAAGCAGTAAACTACATGTTATCCCATAAGTCAATGGGAGATGATGATATCTAATGCCTTCGTCTACAGAAGCCGGCAATTGCATACAAACGTAGCAATCCTTGGCCTCCATGGCATCAATATATTCATATAACAGTTTAGCGTATGCGTTTGACCTAAAATTTCCCTGTGACTCGTCTACGTGCAATCTACGAGCTTCATCTGCAAGTAACGCCTTTTCACGTATAACATTGCTCTCTTCGTTCTTCCCCACAAGAGCAGGTTTCAAAGTCGTTACAGTTTTTACATTTACTATTTCTTTATCGCTCTCATGTCCTATTATGTAAGATATTGTCACTACTGTAATTATGAGAAATATCACTACTGCTATAAGTGTACCTACTATACATCTAGCTTTTCTGTTTGGGTTGCCGTTCTCCATGTTATCGAACAGCGTACCTCGTTCTCTGGCGAAAGTTCTCCTTTCCAGTCTTTGGTTGCTTGGTTGCTCTCTCAGTCTTTAAAGTGCTCTTTATCAACAAAGTCTCTTCTTTCACAAAAATGTCATTTCTCTTTTTAGCAGCAGACAACCCTAGCCCTTCTCCGTCCTCTAAATGTAATCCCTAATTTTATTCTTCTTTCCACTCGGCGCTAGGTTATCTTCTTCTTTACAACTTATATACAAAGTCTTTAAGTATCGACAATTATTCTCGTACCTGCAGCTCTTGCAACAAGTTCCAACAATTCAAACCGAATGACTTTATCTTCTTCCTCTGATATTTGATGACCAAATGTTGGAAATTGTAATCTGTTCAACACTAAATCTGTAATCCGACTCAAGTATGGGGGTATGGGAAGTGTGAAAGTCAGTAACCCCTCAGTCTCGAGTCCAGGCGTCAACATCCATATCTCCACTGCCACAAATGGATCGAGACCGATTACTTTCACGCTCTTCACTCTCCCAGATTTCTGTCCCCAAGACATCTGCTAGATAAGTCCACTCTGGGGTGGCGTACCTTCTGCAGGGCACACGTACCCTTCTCGATCTTCGTGGACTCTCAGTTCCTGAGTCTGTCGTTTCTTCCTCCTGATCCGATTCTTCAGCGATCGGGACAAGTGTTCTTTCTTTCTTTTCCTCCGAACTTGACCTTTTCCTTCTCTCCGGCCAACTGGCTTCGTCACTCCTTGTTCTAGGACCTGTCTCTTGGTCACTCTCAGTCTGCTCGATATCTGTGTCGGACTCCCAATTACTTTCTTCTCCTGAGGCGACTTCGGTCCCACTAGTGTCCTGACCTTCGTCGTCCTGTTCCAACACAGTTTCAGTTTCTTCGATCACCTCCACAGCTTGTCTTTCCCCCTCTATGGCTTCTCCGCTTCCTGTCGGATTTTCATCCGAGAGAGGAGCTGTTTCTTCTGGAGGTGTTGGCACTCTTCGGGTGTGTGAGGCATGTATCCAGTTTGGCAGACCTCCACACTTCACCGCAGTGTTAGTTACAAGTATGACTTGAAACGGTCCTCGCCAACGCACGTCTAAGCAGTTCTTCCTGACATGCTTCTTCACCAGGACCCAGTCTCCCGGACTCAGGTCATGGCACAAGTCTTGTGCTGATGGAACCTCTGCGGCCTGGACCTGGAGGGACACAGAATTAACGGCATCAGATAGTCCCTTGCAGTAGTCCAAGATCAAATCGTCTGTGATGTTCACTAGCGCTGCAGTCGGAACCGATGGATATCTCATAGCTCTCCCCATTAGCACTTCGTGTGGAGAGAGGCCTGTTCTTCTATCAGGTGTGCTACGTATGCTCATAAGAACCACTGGAAGTGCGTCTGGCCAACTCAGGGATGTCGATGAACAAACTTTAGCCAGTCTGGACTTGATGGTACTGTTAATTTGTTCTACAATCCCTGAAGCTTCTGGTCGATAGCTGCAGTGTAACTTCTGATCAATATTCAAAGCTGAACATAGCATCTTCACCACTTCGCTATTAAAATGAGTTCCTCTGTCCGATTCCAAAGAGGATGGCACCCCAAACCTCGGTATCAACTCTCTAAGCAACAATTTTGCTACTGTAAGTGTATCGCACCTACGTGTAGGGTAAGCCTCAACCCATCTAGAAAATATGCAGACAATCACTAAAACGTATCTAAGTCTGTTGTATGGAGGCATTTCTATAAAGTCAAGCTGCATCCTATTGAAAGGCCCCCCAGACCTCCCAATGTGACTCAATGAAACTGGTGTTCTCTTACCTACGTTTAGTTGTTGACAGATCGCACATCGCTGACACACTGCTTCTGCCGCTACTCTAAACTTAGGGTTAAACCATGTTTGTCTGAATACTCTCACCATAGCATCTCTCCCTATGTGTGCAGATCCATGCAATTTCCTTGCCATTGGACTAACAAGTTCATTTGGTAAAACTGCCCTTCCGTCGGCAGAAACCCAAAAATTCATCTCGCTTTTTACACACCCTGCTGTTTCCCAGCTCCTTTTCTCATCATCTGGTGCATTTTCCTGTACGGCTCTTAATTCATCCCACGTATCTACAGTATCTAGTAACATTGTCAATTCAGTTCTTTCCTGGACTCCCCCCACTTTTACATCAGTGTGAGAATATCCCTGCTCTGCGCAGTAACGTGCTACCTCATCCGCGTAGCGGTTTCCTTGTGACACAAAATCAAGGTTCTTTGTATGTGCCACACATTTGACCACTGCTATGGCCATAGGTTTTTGCAAAGCCTCTAACAGAAGTCTCACGAATTCTCCATTCCTAATGGGAGAACCCGAGGAGGTCATAGAACCTCTTTGAGACCATAACTGCCCGTAATCGTGAACTACCCCGAAACCATACTGGCTATCGGTGTATATGGTGACTCGAAGTTTGTTGCCTGCTAAGCAAGCACGAGTCAAAGCAACAATTTCAGCTACCTGTGCGGAGTGTACTCCTTCCAGGCAAGCGGCTTCTATAACTCTGGTAATCGTGCATACTGCATAAGCTGCTCTCAGCTGACCGACATCGTTTCTTACGCATGAACCATCAACGAAGAAAATTTCGTCTGGGTCTGTCAATGGCTCATCTACGATATCAGGTCTCGGTTTGGTACATAGTTCAGTCACATCGAGGCAGTCATGATCTGTACAATTTTCATCATCCACTTCATTCGGAAGTGGCATCAAGGTTGCAGGATTCAAGACAGAGCATCTTTTTAGGGTCACATTCTCGGCAGCCAGTATGACTTGCTCGTAGCGTGTGAGCCTGCTATTCGTCAGATGCTGAGTCTTCGTCCTGGTCATTAACAGTTCCACAGAATGCGGCACATACACCACTAACTGGTGTCCCATCACCACGCTCTCGGATCTCTCGATGCTGACACCCGTTGCAGCTACAGATTTGAGACATCCGGGCAACGCTGCGGCTACTGGATCTAATGTAGCCGAAAAATACGCCACTGGCCTGCGCGCATCTCCGTGGATCTGAGCTAAAACCGCTAAAGCGCATCCCTCTCTCTCGCAGCAGTAAAGCAAAAAAGGTTTAGTGTAATCTGGCATTCCCAAAGCCGGGGCGCGACATAAGTCCTCCCTCAGCTGCAAAAATGCCATCAAACAATCTTTGTCCCATGGTACCGGATCACTTACTCCTTTGTGCGTCAGTTGTAATAACGGTTTAGCCTTCAGTGAAAAGTTTGCTATCCACTGTCGACAATAACCGACCATGCCCAGAAACATCCTGACTTCTCTTTGTGTTGTAGGCGCGTTCATTTTCATAATCGCCTCTATTCTGTCTGGAGACACCTTTCGCTTTCCCTTTTCAATCCTATGGCCCAAGTATTGCACTTCAGTCTTACAATATTGCAATTTACTTGGAGACACCTTGTGCCCGTTCTCGGCCAAGTGATTTAACAAGGTTATGGTGTCTTCTCTGCAAGCTTCCTCAGTTTCTGACGCAACTAGGAGGTCGTCTATGTACTGGACCAGAACTGAATTCTTGGGCAGCACTAGACTCTCAAGATTTTTCTTCAATAGCTGGTTAAAGATCGATGGGCTTTCTGTATACCCCTGAGGGATACGACACCATGTTAAGACGCGATCTTCCAGCTTAAAAGCGAAAAGATACTGACTCTCTTCGTCTAAAGGTATCGAAAAGAAAGCCTGGCACAAATCTATCACTGTAAACCATTCAGCTTGGAACGGTATCTGAAATAATATCACTGATGGATTCGGTACCACTGGACAACATGAGACAACAATGTTATTAATCTTCCGAAGATCCTGCACTATTCTGTATTTTCCACTAGGCTTCTGCAAACCCATAATCGGGGAGTTACATGGACTACCCACGATCTCCTTCAGTATTCCTTGTTTGATCATGGATTCGATCACAGGCTTTATTCCTGCAATCGTTTCTGGCGTTAGCTTATACTGTGGTGTTCTTGGATACTCAGTGTGGGGTCTTACCAAGATCTTTACCGGTTCTACTCCTTTGATCAATCCTATTTCTTCCCCAGTAAAATCCCATACCTCAGCTGAGACTTTCTCCCTCAAGTCCTGTGGAAGCTCCTCCACTGTTAAGGTAGGATATAGTTCCACACACTCTTGTGAGTTTACGACTTTAAAATCAGCATCCTCGTCATTGGTCTGCACTTCTACTCCTTCTGGTGTGCAATGTATCGTGCAATTCAGTTTACACAGCAAATCTCTCCCTAATAAGCACACAGGACTAGAATCGCAGATCACAAACTGATGTTCGTCACTGTAATTCCCTATCCTTACTGACACTGGTTCGGTCAGGGGATTCGTCATCCTTTTGTTCGCGACTCCTACCACCTGAACCATTTCTCCTGATATTGGCAGACCTGGGACTACCGCGGATCTCAACGTGGATCGAGTGGCCCCCGTATCCACCAAAAAGGTTGTAGGACATCCCGCTATTTCAGCCTCTACGTATGGTCCTCTCTGATCTACTTCCAAGGCGGCTCCTAGAGTACAATCTTCCTCCCTATTCGCCCGCTGCCCTGTAAGTGGATCAACGTAGTAGCATTCCTCTCCCCCTACAAACAATGGCATCTGTCTGTAGGTTTTCCCTCCGTTTGAGATGCGAGGTGGTTGAGGAAACGGGGCTCGAGGAGTCTGAGTCCCCCCTTTGACAAACTTGCCCTTCGGGACTGTGGCTCCCTTAACCACGTTGTTCTGAACCTCTTCCTCCTCCTGCTCTAATTCCCCTGACTCAACATTGTAAGGACACTCGCGTCGCCAGTGTCCCACCTCATTACACTGATGGCATCTCGTCGTCTTTTTCAGTGTCGCGATATCCATTCTCGGTCTCGGTCTTTCTTCCTCATCTCTGCTCTGATTATTCTGTTTCTTCGCCTGCGTTCCTATTCCCTGCTGCCGCGGTTTATCCTTTCCAGCAGCTTGCATTTGCACTAGCATTAACTTTTCTTTAAGCTTCTTTGCTTTAGAGTCTATTTCGTCACTACAGTACCTTGCATACCTCAGAATTTCATCTAAAGGTTTGTTCTGCCAACAGATCAGATGCTGTTGGATCATTAGGCATATTTCTGGTCTCAATCCGAGGACAAACTTTGAAACAAACTGCCCAATGTCCTTAGGATCCATTACATCTAACCCGCTGTACTGCTTGAATGCTTTCAGTAATCTCTCATAGAACTCATGAACTGTCTCTTTCGGTTCCTGAGTAGTTCGATCTATCTTAACCCAGTCTATGTCTTGCACCGGCACTTTCTCTTTTAGCCATGTTATTACTCTCTCGTATTTTTCCATGACTCTAACTGATGGACCATTCGTCCGGGTATCTCTCGGAGGCTCACAATTAGGCCATTCAACACTAAGCTTGCACGCCGTCCACAAATCTCCGGGTACTACGATATCGAACAGTGTGTTCAAATCGATCCACAGTACCTTCGAGATCTTCACGAATCTTTCTACCTGTTTGTACCACTCGACGGGATTGTCTCTAAGCTTTGGGAAGGAATTGGTAAATGCCGCCAAATCCCCCCTACTCCAGGGCACGTGAACGTAGCTTCCATTCGCGATTTCTCGCAAAGGGAAAGCTTCCATTCGCATCAAATCTGCGTCCTGGGACTTCCCAAGTGTGCTCCGTCTAACAGAGCCCTTCTTGGACCATCTTTCCTCCCATCTATCCAGATCTTTCCATATTCTGATACTTAAGATCAATTCCCTTATGTGTACCTTCAGCGCGATCGTTCTACGCTCATCCAGATCCCGATCTGTGCAAGTTAGCCTATGGTTGCTCTGTAAAGCCTTAGTTCGCGACAGGTCTACCATATACCTGTTTGCCAAATTAGATAGGTTCTCATGAGCTGACCTCGCCCTCCGAGTAATATCCTTGGATAAGAACAATATTTCGTCTGGTGTATATAAATCTAATCTCTCTAGTGCCACTGTGCCATCAATCATTTCATCCAAGTCTGACTTCAAACTCATTACGTCAAGCCGTTTTGCTTTTATTTCAGCTTTCAGCATTTCTGTTCTGTGTTGTTCTCTCATATCCCTCTCACCTCCACTATGCGCCCTACGCCTGAGCACAGGTGAGTTATGAGGAGTCTTGCTTCCATTTCTCTGTTCCCACCTCTCTAGATCCCAAGCCTTTCCATCTTCGCGTGGGGTATGGTGGAATAATGCTCCGTCCCCCAACCCTACATTCCGTCTTTTCGGCTCAGTTTCTCCAGATACGAGATAGGATCCACCGTTCTGTTCTAACCCACTGTAACACGCTTGTTGTCTGGTGTCACTTAATAAACGATAAGGTCCTTCACGGCCCTCCATGTTCCCGTGATCTCTTTCGTGATCACCGGATGAATGGCGAGACGTTTCGCGACTCCCCATGTTCTCCTGACTTCGTCCACTATCGCCGGATGCATGTCGAGACGCTTCGCGACTCTCCATGTTTCCGTGATTCCAGTGTCTCACATCCTCACCTGGGGCATGGTGTGTGCACCTAAAGGTATTCCGGTACTCCTGTGTCCTACGTTCCCCTTCACTGAAGGTGACGCGAGGCACTTCGCCACACCCTGCACTCCTGTCATCGCACATTTGTCTATTGCCGCTAATGGTAGGACAAGTATCTCTTCTGCTTTCTTGACTTCCTCTCTCCCACTCGGGGCTACTTTCGCCAGCTCCACAATGAGAGAGAATCCTGTTGTCCTCTTCTCTCCACTCAGGTCCCGTTTCTAAACTCCTACCCCGAGCCTCTTCGGCAGTTTCCCATTCTTTCAAATATTCTCTTAACTCCTTAAAAGACTTCGGTTTAGGACCCCTCAAATCCATTGGCCCTCTTTGACCTCCCTGTTCTATCCTGGGACCCGTTGCAGAATCTAATGGGGTACTCCGACTCATTGGTGCTAGTATTTGCCTTTGGGGATTCATTGTGGCATTCCTATTCTCCACTTCTGCTCTTTCACTGTCCCATCGTGCCTGTTCCTCCTGCTGGACCCCTTCTGGGTTGTAGATTGACACAATAGGGCCTATGGTAACAGGAACTTGCAAGGCGTCTGGCATTTGGTACGACCTTGCGCATTGCGTCTCTGGAACCTTTTGGACCACAAATCTTCCCACTACTCTCTGTTCAGAACTAGTTTGGGGTATTTCCTCAGTCTTGTTAGCGTCCCACTCCGTTACTGGGATCGATTTATATTCCCCCCACCTAGCTCCGTCTGCTTGCGGTAATATGGGACTCGCAAGTTCACCGCTGTATGGAGGTGGTTTATCTGTTAATAGCCTCTCTATCAGATCCTCCTCCGACTCGCTTTCCTCATCTTCCTGTTCTATAGGTTTCCTTTCTCCCGTAACTTCCAACATCGGGTACAGTTTATCTGCTTCTATCTTCTGCACCCTCCATTTCTTAGCTTCCTTGTCCCATTTAGCATCCTGCACTGCCTTTACCGATCTTTTCACTCTTTCTTGGCGCCTTTTTACGCCCTTTTCGTGTGCGGTCCTAAACCATACACCAAGTGCTTCAAATTGTTTTGGCCTCGGTAGAGGTCTTGTTGAAAGCATTGTCGCTTTCAGCTGGTTCAACACATCTAGTTTAAACGTTCCGAATCTCGGAAACGCCAGTTCTTTATGCCCTTCAGTTAGCCTGTGCCACTCGGAAATCCACAGTATCGAATGTAAGCCTACATTTACTGCCATATGATAAGCTGGTGTGCCTTCTGGTGGAGCTTCTTCTCCTGCATATAGATTTCTCCTTTTTCTCCTAAAAATTTTCCCTAAACCCTTGAAACACTTCATTTTCGATAACGTACGATGTTCCTTACTAATTCTCTTCCTTATTTGCGTCTTGATGACAACCACCAATCCCCGTGCGACTCTTGCTAATTAGCCTATCCCAGCGCGACTCTACGCTGACCGACCAATCTCTATGCGACTCTTCGCTGACGTCTGACAAACTAACCAATCTCAGCGCGGTTCTATGCTGACGTCACTCGTTCCCTCTTGCAGCAATTCTCCTCCGTTCTCAATTTGTCTCACGATTTCACATGCGTTTTCATTCATACACTGAAAAATGACTACTTCCGTCCAAGCGATCACTTTTCTCTGACTGTACGGCCACAGTCTAACTGTAATTGTCACCTCAACTGACGAAACGTCTTCCCTCTTACGGTCCGACGATCGCCTCAACTGATAGGTTACTTACACACAGTAAACGTACGACCAGCGTCCGTTACTCATACACTCACTCATACGCTCCCCCTATCATCGGTCTGTCGGGAAATCAATGGTACCTCATGACCCCCTTTCAATGGTAGACAAATTACTCTGGGTGTTCGATACACCCGAACCACTTAAGTCCTCTGGACATAAGATTTCATCCGGTTGCGCGCGCTCACAACCTTCCCTCAATCACACTACAGGCATTCAACTCCGCTTGACATTACAACACAGGAACAACATAAAACACCGCAATCTTACAACGCATGACCCTTATACTCACTCTCGACCGACTCTGCTGCTTTTCTCTCGACGCACCGTCAGCACCGTCTTCGGCTGCAATTCTTCTTCTGGTCGGCGATGACTAGGGACCTTGGGGTAAACTAACCTGGCCTAGGTCGTCTTCCTCAAGAAGATAACCATCATACTCTGCTACCAACTGCGGGGAATGAGATTTTGATATCAATTTATGATTATGATCAATTTAATAAATTATCTCATTCATCTATTTTGGACCGCTAATATCTGTCATTGAGGAAAGGACAACCCCCGCATAGATTAGACAAACCCCATTTAAGTGACGCCACTCTGAAGAACCACTTACAACTGATAAAGTTTAAAAGTTTTATATGAAGTTAATTTGAATGCAATACAATCCTTACAGAATAAATCTCAAAGTATACAAAATACAAAATCAATCTCTAGATCCGCAATCAAAGCTTCAGTGTGAAGTGGTTCCTTCTGCGTCATCTGCAGTAAGATAAAATAATCAAGTTAAAACTGTCCCTACTCTATGCTATGTGACATCCCTATTTCACAAGTTTCTTCCCTAAAAAGGTGTCAGCAGTTTGACTCCCAAAGAAGTTCAAACTCTCTTAGCCTCTAAAGGAATTCTTAAATGTTAGAAGCAGTACCCTCTCTGCCTACCCATCCGCTCTCTAAGGGTCCTCGGCCTACTGCTCCCTTGCGCTCTGATCTCTCAGCGCATCTGCTCAAGGCATCTACCCTTGTCTTTGCTCTCGCCTTAGCCTAATGCTAATTGCTCTGCTCTCCTCCCCGGGGTGCTGTCCCTAAAATACACAATCATCGTGTGGGTGAAACGCCCCTTGACGCCCACCACGGACTTTCCCCGATGATGTCAACTTCTTGCTTCTTCCATTGGTCCACTCCTTGCGTCGTTCGTTAAGTTGACCCTTCTCCTTAGATGTCATCTTCATCATCTCGCTGGCTACCTTCATTGACACTTTTAGCGCAAAAGTCAAACGACCTTAGACAAAACTTCAACTCCATGTCGCTTAACTTGACCCTTCTAGGTCCTGTGAATGGTCTTGTCAAAACACAGTTCAAATTCTAAGTGTCTCTCCTCACGTACGAGCAATAAGCTCCGTCCGGCATTGTCACCTTAAATCTAACAAGTGCTAGACTTCTTGGCTCTCACGTCCACATCAAGCTATTTACGACTTTTACAAGCTCATTAAATTACATACATTTGACTAAGCTCCTGCGAACTCTTGGTCAGTCGGGTTATAATCACAAATGACCTAAACTCTTCCAGCATTCCTACAAAAACCCTCTACACAGTGTAACCTTTAACATACATTTATATATTCGTACTTTTTAGCAAAGTCTTAGTCATGCTTGAATACATTTTACCTAGAATATAAACTACGTAGAGTATAACTTTTATATTCTCACTGGTTACATCGTTATATAAGTTCTCTGCACATTTCTCCACGTTACATTTCCCTACGTTTTTCTCTCATGTTACTCCATTTTAAAGTTATACACGTACATGTATTCTACTGTGCACGTTCTACATTTCATAAGCATTTCTACATTTATAACATATACGTCTAAATATGGCTACTATATATTTTATATTCAAATTGCGCTCTCTCATGTATGTGCATGCTTGCATTGTGCTGAAAGGTAATTGTTCACACAGCTTTCTGATGGATGTCACATGTGGTTTTTCTGAGTCCCCAGATAGATCATGCAGTGTGTGTCTTCTCATTTGTACTGCCAGTCACCGGTGTTCAACTGTGTAGCCTTTGACCGTGTCATGTATGTGCATGTAACTTGCATCCTCATCGAGGTAACTATTAGCAGCAATACTATGTGTCTCTCGGAGATCTTTCAAGTGCTCACTGTCCTTTTTCCCCAGCACCTCCCATCCCCAACCCCCCCCCAGGGGCTGCAATCTGAGAGATAGCCCCGGGTGCCACAAGCTCTAGCTACGCGCCTGCCTTGAAGTGCCTTAAAATTCACCCACGGTGCAATAGT
>NW_028243623.1:0-77722 GCF_964263255.1 Lissotriton vulgaris
CAGTGGGGGGACAGCTTCATGCCTGTATGGCCAGCCCAACTCCTATTTTAGAATGTTCTCTGGTCTCTAACAGCTTTCTGTCCGTGTCCCACTGAGGGAAGAAGGGGGTAGAAGACTGACGGGCTCATTCTGGGATGGTGGTCACTATTACCCCCTCTTTTGTGTATGTTGACTTGCCTCTGGCTTCAACTGGGCGTTACGTCCCCCTTGGGCAAATGAGGGAAAAATCAATCGCTCTCTCAAGGCGGCAGAGAGACTGTTGCAGATGTTTTTCAGGTTGGAGCATGACCCGGTGCCAGGGTAGACTGTCTCATACCTTCATTTCCATTTCACTGGCTTCTAGTGGGTTAAAACCCCAATCACCACTCTTGGACACTCAGAGCCGGCCAGTGGGACTCTGGCCACTCGCCTGACTCGAGCTACACTCGCGCCTGATTTTAAAACTTTTAAAAATGTCTTTATTTGCCTAACCTTGTTTTTGTTGTGCAGGGGTCACTTGGAGGCAGCTCCACTCGCCGCATTTGTTCTGCCAACCTCTTGCCAGTACTCGTTTCCACGGGAGATTACTTCCCGCCGGGACGCGCTGTTGGCCGCCATCTTAGGTGAGGAGGGGGAGGAGGTCAGCGGTGCAGCGCTCGGCCCCTCACCACCTCAGACCTATAAAAATCATTGTGCTGTGGCCCTCAACTGTTTGGACACTCAGAGCCGGCCAGTGGGACTCTGGCCACTCGCCTGACTCGCGCTACACTCGCGCCTGATTTTAAAACTTTTAAAAATGTCTTTATTTGCCTAACCTTGTTTTTGTTGTGCAGGGGTCACTTGGAGGCAGCTCCACTCGCCGCATTTGTTCTGCCAACCTCTTGCCAGTACTCGTTTCCACGGGAGATTACTTCCCGCCGGGACGCGCTGTTGGCTGCCATCTTAGGTGAGGAGGGGGAGGAGGTCAGCGGTGCAGCGCTCGGCCCCTCACCACCTCAGACCTATAAAAATCATTGTGCTGTGGCCCTCAACTGTTTGGACACTCAGAGCCGGCCAGTGGGACTCTGGCCACTCCCCTGACTCGCGCTACACTCGCGCCTGATTTTAAAACTTTTAAAAATGTCTTTATTTGCCTAACCTTGTTTTTGTTGTGCAGGGGTCACTTGGAGGCAGCTCCACTCGCCGCATTTGTTCTGCCAACCTCTTGCTAGTACTCGTTTCCACGGGAGATTACTTCCCGCCGGGACGCGCTGTTGGCCGCCATCTTAGGTGAGGAGGGGGAGGAGGTCAGCGGTGCAGCGCTCGGCCCCTCACCACCTCAGACCTATAAAAATCATTGTGCTGTGGCCCTCAACTGTTTGGACACTTAGAGACGGCCAGTGGGACTCTGGCCACTCGCCTGACTCGCGCTACACTCGCGCCTGATTTTAAAACTTTTAAAAATGTCTTTATTTGCCTAACCTTGTTTTTGTTGTGCAGGGGTGACTTGGAGGCAGCTCCACTCGCCGCATTTGTTCTGCCAACCTCTTGCCAGTACTCGTTTCCACGGGAGATTACTTCCAGCCGGGACGCGCTGTTGGCCGCCATCTTAGGTGAGGAGGGGAGGAGGTCAGCGGTGCAGCGCTCGGCCCCTCACCACCTCAGACCTATAAAAATCATTGTGCTGTGGCCCTCAACTGTTTGGACACTCAGAGCCGGCCAGTGGGACTCTGGCTACTCGCCTGACTCGCGCTACACTCGCGCCTGATTTTAAAACTTTTAAAAATGTCTTTATTTGCCTAACCTTGTTTTTGTTGTGCAGGGGTCACTTGGAGGCAGCTCCACTCGCCGCATTTGTTCTGCCAACCTCTTGCCAGTACTCGTTTCCACAGGAGATTACTTCCCGCCGGGACGCGCTGTTGGCCGCCATCTTAGGTGAGGAGGGGGAGGAGGTCAGCGGTGCAGCGCTCGGCCCCTCACCACCTCAGACCTATAAAAATCATTGTGCTGTGGCCCTCAACTGTTTGGACACTCTGAGCCGGCCGGTGGGACTCTGGCCACTCGCCTGACTCGCGCTATACTCGCGCCTGATTTTAAAACTTTTAAAAATGTCTTTATTTGCCTAACCTTGTTTTTGTTGTGCAGGGGTCACTTGGAGGCAGCTCCACTCGCCGCATTTGTTCTGCCAACCTCTTGCCAGTACTCGTTTCCACGGGAGATTACTTCCCGCCGGGACGCGCTGTTGGCTGCCATCTTAGGTGAGGAGGGGGAGGAGGTCAGCGGTGCAGCGCTCGGCCCCTCACCACCTCAGACCTATAAAAATCATTGTGCTGTGGCCCTCAACTGTTTGGACACTCAGAGCCGGTCAGTGGGACTCTGGCCACTCGCCTGACTCGCGCTACACTCGCGCCTGATTTTAAAACTTTTAAAAATGTCTTTATTTGCCTAACCTTGTTTTTGTTGTGCAGGGGTCACTTGGAGGCAGCTCCACTCGCCGCATTTGTTCTGCCAACCTCTTGCCAGTACTCATTTCCACGGGAGATTACTTCCCGCCGGGACGCGCTGTTGGCCGCCATCTTAGGTGAGGAGGGGGAGGAGGTCAGCGGTGCAGCGCTCGGCCCCTCACCACCTCAGACCTATAAAAATCATTGTGCTGTGGCCCTCAACTGTTTGGACACTTAGAGACGGCCAGTGGGACTCTGGCCACTCGCCTGACTCGCGCTACACTCGCGCCTGATTTTAAAACTTTTAAAAATGTCTTTATTTGCCTAACCTTGTTTTTGTTGTGCAGGGGTCACTTGGAGGCAGCTCCACTCGCCGCATTTGTTCTGCCAACCTCTTGCTAGTACTCGTTTCCACGGGAGATTACTTCCCGCCGGGACGCGCTGTTGGCCGCCATCTTAGGTGAGGAGGGGAGGAGGTCAGCGGTGCAGCGCTCGGCCCCTCACCACCTCAGACCTATAAAAATCATTGTGCTGTGGCCCTCAACTGTTTGGACACTCAGAGCCGGCCAGTGGGACTCTGGCTACTCGCCTGACTCGCGCTGCACTCGCGCCTGATTTTAAAACTTTTAAAAATGTCTTTATTTGCCTAACCTTGTTTTTGTTGTGCAGGGGTCACTTGGAGGCAGCTCCACTCGCCGCATTTGTTCTGCCAACCTCTTGCCAGTACTTGTTTCCACGGGAGATTACTTCCCGCCGGGACGCGCTGTTGGCCGCCATCTTAGGTGAGGAGGGGGAGGAGGTCAGCGGTGCAGCGCTCGGCCCCTCACCACCTCAGACCTATAAAAATCATTGTGCTGTGGCCCTCAACTGTTTGGACACTCAGAGCGGGCCAGTGGGACTCTGGCCACTCGCCTGACTCGCGTTACACCCGCGCCTGATTTTAAAACTTTTAAAAATGTCTTTATTTGCCTAACCTTGTTTTTGTTGTGCAGGGGTCACCTGGAGGCAGCTCCACTCGCCGCATTTGTTCTGCCAACCTCTTGCCAGTACTCGTTTCCACGGGAGATTACTTCCCGCCGGGACGCGCTGTTGGCCGCCATCTTAGGTGAGGAGGGGGAGGAGGTCAGCGGTGCAGCGCTCGGCCCCTCACCACCTCAGACCTATAAAATGGCGCCCCGATATAGGGAGCGCAGCGGACGGGCACAGCGGGCACGCCGTCAGCGCGCCGAAGTCGCGCCTAAGTCCAGCCCGTCTGCGCCCGTCCGCGGCCGGACGGGCCCAGGGGCTACGGATGCTGCCATTTCCATTCCTTATTCCCCCTCTGCTCTTAAGTGCCTACACGCCTTTGCCAGCCCTCTCTCCCCCGACACCTGGACTCGCATTACATCTCTCGGCATTGCAGGCACTCCATCCCCCCATCTTGCGTCGATGCCAGCACCTATGGCCTCGGCTCCCATCGAGTCACAGATACGGGTTCTATACCTAAATACCCGCTCCATGGTCAAGCACCAAGCCGACATCTTACACCTACTTTTGACTGAGAGTCCTGATGTCCTATTGTTATCAGAGACCTGGCTCACTGATGATTCACTTCCTGGCATCTTGGCTGCATTACCCCCAGACTACTTTCTGCTGAACACCAACCGTTCAGGGGGTCGCTCCGGGGGAGGGGTGGCGGCGGTAATACGTAAGGATCTGAAGATTATTACCTCCGCGGCTATGACCCTGCCGGAAGTGGACACCCTGGTCCTCAGTCTCGGGACTGAGGCAGGGGCAGTCACCCTGATGGTACTCTATCGCCCTCCCCACCCTATGCCATCCTTTCCTCCATCCTTCATTGATCAGCTAACCAACATCGCTACCTCCGCCCCCCGTATTGTCATAATTGGTGACTTTAATTACTGGTTCCAGCACGAGGACGCTGGCCCGCATGCTTCCGAATTGTTCGAGGGTCTTTCGAGCCTGAACTTCATTCAACTAGTCAGGTCTGCCACCCATAAGGGCGGCCACATCCTCGAGCATATCTGGACTCATGGGGTCAAGTCCTCCCGCCCACTAATAACACCTTGTGTGTGGTCAGATCACCTCATGATCGACACCACAATATCGGCGGTTGGCCAGATCAGGGTCCCCCCGCGGGAGGGCGGCATGGCCCGCAAGTGGAAGGCTGTCGACTCCCCCAAACTGCTAGCCCATCTGCTTCAAACTCGTCCCTTGTTACCTAATGACACCGGTATCGATAAGCTTTATGGGTTGGTAGCAGACTGGCTTACGACAGCCAGTGACATCTTTGCCCCCCTAACTAAGTTCCCTCAATCCCGGCACAGTAATTCCCACAAATGGTTTACCCCCCATCTCAAATCCCTCCACTTGGAACTTCGCCAACTTGAGCGCAAGTGGAGGAGAGACTACCACCTCCTAAGTAGAGATGCCTATGTGGTCGCCCGCAATAGGTACAAACTTGCCATTCTCACAGCAAAAAAAGCCTACGCCTCAGGAAAAATGTTATCTGCCCCCTGTCAATCTAAAGAAATTTTCAAAGTCCTCAATGAATTTACTTCCGACCCCAGGACGCTCCCTACCCAGGCCCCCACACAGGAAGCATGTAATACTCTTAGCACCTATTTTATCGAAAAAATTGTATTGATTAAGGACACCATTCCAGTTACTTCTCCTGGCGCTGGTTCTGTTTCCCCTCCTCACAATACCTTTTCGTTCACACAATTCCCTCTCCTAGACCCCATTTCTCTGGCCACTCTTGCCACTCGTATCAAGTCCGGATCCCCAGACGACTGCTGCCCCCCGTCCATACTTCGGGACATCTGCCACTCCTTACCCGACTGCATTCTCCCCCTGTTAAACTCTTCTCTTTCTTCCGGTACGGTGCCTGGCTCCTTCAAGGAAGCCGTGCTGGTGCCCCTTTTGAAGAAGCCAGGGGCCGATCCCGCCGTCCCAGCGAATTACCGTCCTATTTCCCTTCTACCTTTCTTTTCTAAAATCCTGGAGGCCCACGCCACTACCTGTCTCTCACAGTTTATCGAGAGCTCCAACTTTCTCGAGACCAACCAGGCTGGCTTCAGACCGGGACACTCTACGGAGACAGTGACCTTGGCCGTGCTGGATGCCTTGAGAGACGGGGTTGACAAGGGTACCCCCCAGGCCTTGGTATTATTAGATCTGTCGGCCGCCTTCGACACGGTGGATCATAACATCCTTTTCCACCGTGTCGAGCAGGCTGGCATCCAGGGCCTGGCGCTGGCCTGGGTCAAATCCTTCCTGACCGGCAGGTCTCAGACCCTCAGCCTGGGCACTTTCAGGGCTCCTAGGGAGCACTCGCCCTGCGGGGTCCCCCAGGGTTCTTCCTTATCCCCTCTTCTTTTCAATCTCTATCTTCGCCCCCTTCTTCTTTCTTTGAGGCAGTGGGACGTCACCGTGTTTAATTTCGCGGACGACCTGCAACTCATCTTTCCTCTCACCTCCTATTCTGCTATTCCCAACTTCCAGGCAGTTATGTCCCACATTCTCCAGTGGATGGGCCACAACCAGCTAAAATTGAACCCCGGTAAGACGGAGCTCCTCCTTCCCGGTAGGAGCGCCACCTCCTGGGGGCCACAATTCTGGCCGGCGGAACTTGGTCCTTCTCCCACCCCTATGGCCTCAGTGAAGAGTCTAGGGGTCACAATTGACTCCGGTTTATCCCTTGGGCCACAGGTGGGGACGGTGGTCTCGTCCTGCATCTACCAGCTGCGCAGGATCAGGAAAGTGGCATCCCTCTTCACACCTGATGCCCTCCTGCAGGTCATCATGGCCCTCGTCCTCTCCCGCTTAGATTTTTCTAATGCGATTTATCACGGTCTGCCCAAAACATCGGTGGCTAGACTGCAAGTGATTCAAAATCAAGCGGCGAGATTGGCCCTAGGGATCCCGAAGTGGCAATCCTCCAGGCCCCTCCTTGCCAAACTCCACTGGCTCCCTGTCACCGCAAGGGCGGCCTTCAAGATCGGCTGCCTTACTTTTAAATCGCTAACCGGGCCCTGTCCCGCCTTTGTGAAATTTCTTATTAGACCCTACTGCCCATCCCGGAATCTGAGATCCTCTCATCTTCACTTCTTGACTGTCCCCCCCTACAAGCTCTGCAGATCCGGAGGCCGGAGATTCGCACACCTGGCCCCCAAGCTCTGGAACTCTTTTCCTCTTTCTCTCAAAACCTCTAATTCTCTGATACTTTTTCGTAAGTCCTTAAAAACTTGGCTTTTCCCTCAATCTGGTTAGTCCCTCTGTCCTCTCTTTGTCCAACCAGCGCCAGGAAACCCATGGTGTCAGTGCGCTCTATAAGCACCCCTTACAATACAATACAATAGGATAGAAAGACTGATCTTTTTAATTTTAAGAAGGGAGAATTGGCCCATGCCAGGTCACACCTCTCACAACAAATTTCCTGGTGACTAGTAGGTAAATCCCTATTTGGGGATCACAGTCCTGGAGCTGGAATACGCATTGGAAAGGAACCACTTAAAAGGGGTCCAGGTCCCATCTCCAGCAGCAACTTGCCCACTTAGAGTAGTGCTCATAGTGACTGAGAAAAAATGATGATGGACTGCAGAAAGAGCTTTCCCCTCGAAAACACAAGAAGGATATTCTTCTTAAGTGAACTTGCTGAACTATCCTTGTCAACTGCACTTCAAAGGTAGTGCACTTGACATGATATGTTTTTCAAGCCCACTTAATGGATTAAAAGCAAAATACTTTATTTAATGCACAACTAAATACTACACATACACATTTCAAATATTTGCAAGATTTAAAGTGGGAGACCAAATTGAAACCCCATGATAAAGTGCATCCCAGAATTGTACAGTGAATAACATGTAACCAAATAAATGTCTTAGGGAGCAACATCTACATTACCTGTGTGTTGCTAGGTGACAATTTGCCTGACACCAGGCTTTAACATTCAAAACCAGCAAGGCCCACTGATGGGTCAATTGTAAGACATAAAGCTTTTTGAATGATGAGCAACGCTAGGTCTAAAAGCTTTATCAAGTAATTCACACTGTAAAATGAGAGGTTTAATGTCTTTGTCAGTAAGTACATTTATATATACACTATAAGAAAGTGAGATTTTCCTTTTGATATACACACACACACACACACACACATATATATATATATATATATATATATACATACACACACATATATATAAATATGTACCTATATATACATATATATATATTGTTAGACGGACCGGGAGGGTCGGCCGAGAATAAGGGGAGAGGTCTCCGGGGAGAGCCGTCTCCAGCGATCGTACAGACGAGTAACTTCCCCCCCACAGATGTACACCACACAAGGATAAGGTTTAACGTTCTTTATAAGCAATTCTTTAAGTACGGTGAAATGGTACAAGGAGGTCTGGACTCAGGGGTCCCCTCGGTTCTAGTCTCTCGATTGGGAAAAGGGTAGCGGGACAGTCTTGTTACCAATCTGGTAGATGAAATAGCTCACAATCCTCGAGCTCGGCGTTCTAGATGATCGGGCCGCGGCGGAGCCAGCAGGTCCCAGGATGGTTGAAGGTAGCGACGGTCCGCGGCGGAGCCAGCAGGTCCCGATGAAGGTGGTGGTTACAAACGGTCCGCGGCCACGCCAGCAGGTCCCGACGACGATGAAGGTTTCAGAAGGTTGCGGCAGCGCCAGCAGGCAGGACAATAGTTCGCAAGGTAGGACTATGGCAGCGCCAGTAGTCCGTCAAGGATGAGTTCTTCACTGCGTCTCTCGACTCCAGGATACAACTGCCTTCCTGCTCTGGAGCTGCCCCAGTTATAGGTCTGGTGCCCTTTGATGTCCGGACCCTCGCACTTGGAGGTCGGGAGGTCCGGGATGAGGGAGTCCAGACACCCAGCAGGGGGGTGGAGCCAGCGCCCGGGGGAGCTGGGTGCGATCGGCACCTGGCGGGGGAGAGCCATCGATACTTCTTTCTCCCATCAACCTGCCAAGTGGGCCGTTCACCTCCTGGGTGGATGGTGGTGCCGGGATGTCGGGGCCTGGCCAGGCCCAGGGTTAGGGTCGATCTGAGGCCACGCGGCCTCGTGGTGCAGTGTCCAAGATGGCGGCCGGGCCGGCCGAGGGAGCGGGAAGGAATTCGGCCCCATGATACAGAGATGTCCGCGGCAGGAGTCCCGCATGGGACGGGGTGCGGGTTGCCTTTGTGGGTAACGTCTGGAGGACCGGGGCCCGGGTCCTGTCATGTGGGGAGGAGGCAAGCCCCTCACGTGGCCTGTCCAACATGCGTCCCCCCCCAGCTGAAGGCGGGGAGAGTCACCCATCCTCTTGGGGACTCTCCTCGTCGAGGCGGAAAAATCTTGACAGGCCATCTGCGTTGGCGTGGTCCTGGCCGGGTCGATGTTCCACGGTGAAGTCCATCCCCTGCAGGGAGATGGACCAACGCAACAGTTTTGGGTTTTCCCCCCGCATCTGCATTAGCCACTGCAGGGGCCGATGATCTGTTTGCACCCGGAAGTGGGTGCCGAAGAGATAGGGTCGGAGCTTTTTGAGAGCCCACACCACTGCGAAGGCCTCCCTCTCGATGGTGCTCCAGCGTTGTTCTCGGGCCAGGAGACGTCTGCTGATGAAGGCCACTGGTTGGTCAAGTCCTTCGGGGTTCAACTGGGAGAGGACTGCCCCAATGCCATGGTCGGAGGCATCCGTTTGGACGATGAATTCCCGACTGTAGTCGGGGGCCTGGAGCACAGGGGCAGTGCACATGGCAGCCTTCAGTTTCTCGAAGGCCGCTTGACAGTCTGGGGTCCAGTTGACCTTCTTTGGGTGGTTTTTGGAGGTGAGCTCCGTGAGGGGCCCCACAATGCTGCCATAGTCCCTCACGAACCGCCTGTAGTAGCCTGTGAGCCCCAAGAAGGCGCGGACCTCGGTCTGGGTGATGGGGGGCTGCCAAGACTGGATGGCAGCGATTTTGAGTTGCAGCGGGGCCACCAGACCGCTTCCCACCTGGTGCCCGAGGTAGGTCACTGACCCTTGGCCAATCTGACACTTGCTGGCCTTGATCGTGAGGCCGGCGCGTTGGAGGGCCTGCAGGACCTCTCGGAGGTGGTTGAGGTGGTCGGACCAGTGGCGGCTGTACACAGCGATATCGTCCAGATAGGCGGCGCTGAATTCTTCGAGTCCCGCCAGGACCTGATTTACTAGCCGCTGGAATGTTGCTGGAGCATTCTTCATGCCGAATGGCATGACCTTGAAGTGGTAGTGGCCATCAGGGGTGGAGAAGGCAGATCGTTCTTGGGCTCGGGGTGTGAGACCGATCTGCCAGTAGCCCGCTGTCAGGTCGAAGATGCTGAGGTAGCGGGCAGCTCCCATACGGTCGATGAGTTCATCTGCTCGGGGAATGGGATGTGCGTCGGTTCTGGTGTCCGCATTGAGGCCCCGGTAGTCAACGCAGAACCGGAGCTCCGGAGTGGTGCCGGGGGCAGCGGCTTTGGGGACCAGTACCACTGGGCTGGCCCAAGGGCTGTCTGAGGGCTCGATGACCCCGAGCGTGAGCATCTTGGACACCTCCTCTTGGATGCAGGCCCGTACCCGATCTGGTACGCGGTAGGCCCGATGTCGGACAGGGGGACTGTCTCCCGTGTCTACATCGTGGGAGCACCAGGGGGTGACCCCTGGGGTGAGGGAGAACAGAGCGGCAAACTGCAGTAGGAGGTCTCGGCAGCCTTGACGTTGCTCCTGGGTGAGGGCCTCCGAGAGTCGGACCCCATCCACGGAGCCGTCCTTCTCTCGAGTCCGTAGGAGATCAGGGAGTGGCTCGGAATCCTCTTCGGTTCCGCTGTCTGTTGCCATCAGGAGGCTGAGCTCCGAGCGCACAAAGTGGGGTTTTAGTCTATTGGCGTGGAGGACCCGGAGGGGGTTCCGTGAAGATTCCATATCGATGAGATAGGTGACAGGGCTCTTGCGCTCGACCACTTTGAAGGGCCCTGTCCATTTGTCTTGCAGGGCGCATGGTTCGGTGGGAGACATCACCCATACCTGTTGGCCGGGTTCAAATTCGATGGAGGAGGCATTTTGATCGTACCACCTTTTCATGTCTTCCTGGCTGGCCTCCAAGTTCGCTTTAGCCATTTCTCTGAACCTTCTGGTCTGGTTGCGTAGGGTCAGGAGGTACTTGAAAACATCTGGAGGGTTCTTCAGAGGGGGCATTTCCCAACCTTCTTTGACTAGGCTGAGCGGCCCTCGCACCGGGTGTCCATATAAGAGTTCGAACGGGCTGAAGCCGAGGGACTTCTGGGGAACTTCTCGATAGGCAAAGAGGAGGCACGGCAGTAGCACATCCCACTGGCGACGGAGGGGCTCTTCCAACCCCCCAATCATCCCTTTGAGCGTGCGGTTGAACCGCTCAACTAGGCCGTTTCCTTGAGGGTGATAGGGGGTCGTGAATCGGTAGGTGACCCCACACTGTTGCCAGAGGGATTTCATGTATTTTGAGATAAAGTTCATGCCCCTGTCGCTGACGACTTCTCGGGGGAAGCCCACCCGGGAGAAGATTCCCATCAAGGCCCGGCCAACCACCGGGGCTGTCACAGTTCGCAGGGGAACAGCCTCGGGGTAGCGGGTGGCGTGGTCCACCAGTACCAGGATGAACCGATGTCCTTGTGCTGTACGGGGGTCCAGGGGCCCCACAATGTCTATTCCCACCCTCTCGAACGGGGTGGTGACCACTGGAAAAGGTTGCAGAGGGGCTTTCAGCTTGCGGCCGCTCTTCCCGCTGGCCTGGCACGTGGGGCAAGACCGGCAGTGCTGGAGTACGTCGTTCCTCATCTTTGGCCAAAAAAAGTGGGTCACCAGGTGACTGTAGGTTTTGTCCTGACCCAGGTGACCAGCCAGGGGGACATCGTGGGCCAGGTTTAGCAAAAAGTCTCTAAAGCGGAGGGGCACCACTAGCACTCGACTGGCCCCTAACTCTGCGATTCTCTGTTCACTGTACAGCAGGTCATTGTCCCAATAGACCCAATGGGTTCCGGCGGTATCCCCGGCACTTTGGGCGAGGGCTTGTTGGCGGAGTCCCTCGAGGGAGGGACAGGTCTTCTGCTCTTGACGAAACTGTTCTTGGGTGGGCCCCCCTTCCTGACGCCACTGAGCCAGGTCGGGAAGGTCCTGGAGCTGGGCGAGCCCTTCGGGGGTTTGCTCGGGAAGGTCGGCACGGACGGTGTCTTCGACTGGAGCGACCGGGGGAGGAGGTGCCGGCCATTCGGGTTCTTCGGGTCTGGGGATGGCACGGGCGGCCATGGACCGGGTGGTTACGCACGCCCAGTCCGGGAGACCCAACATCCCCAGGTGCTCTCTTCTCTCTACGGCGGCCCACGGGGAACTCTCCAGATCATTTCCCAGGAGGCAGTCTACGGGGGCATCATCTCGGACCGTCACCTTCAACATGCCGGAGACTCCTCCCCACTCGAAGGGGACGCAGGCCATCCGACAGAGACTCTCCGAGTTGTCGGCTGAGCGGACAGGGCAGAGAACGTTCGGCAGGATCTGTTCTGGGGTCACCAGGTGACAGCGGACGGCTGTCACACTGGCCCCGGTGTCACGTAGGGCTTCGGCCCGGCGCCCATTAATGCTCACCTACTGACTGTACGTCCGGGTGTTGGCGGGTAGGGGGGCCCGCGGGACCATGTCTTTTCCCCCTAGGCATGCTAGAACCATGGCGGCCGGTTCCCATTCTGGGTGTTCTTGCTCATGTTCCTCGTGTTCTTCGGAGATTTGTTCTTCCCCCAGGGCGGCGGCAGCCATCTGGCGGGGTCTCGGGCTCTGGTTCTGTGGACAGTTCGGGTCATTGGCGTAGTGGCCGACTCGCTGGCATCGGTGACACGTGACATTGGCTCTGTACCCCGGGCGCGCCGGGGTGTTGCCCCGGTTGGCCGGGGGTGGAGTGTTGGCAGCGGGAGCGGCCAGGGCGTTGTCTCTTCTTCGTCCCTGGCCTCCTCCTCCCCCTCGGGGACGGTGCTGACCTGGGTGGTTCCGGTGCTGTTCATGTGACCCATTTCGGCCCACTCGGGTGATTTCCCACCGGTCAGCCTCGGCGGCGAGCTGTCGTGGATCGGTCAATTTACTGTCGAGGAGGTGCTGCCTGAGTTCGACGAAGCAGTTGTTAGATAGATGCTCCCATACCATGAGATTGAAGAGTTGCTCATAGGTCGTTACATTGCTCCCCTTGATCCAACCCTCAAAGGCTCGGCTGAAATAGTTCACGTACTCCACCCAAGTTGTACCCGAGATCCGGGTGCAGTCTCGGAACCTCTGGCGGTACATTTCAGGTGTGAGCCCATAGCGGGTGAGGAGGGTAGCTTTCATGTGGTCATAGGAGGTCATTAGATGGTCGGGGAGCTGTAACAGGGCATCGCGGCCCTCATTGACGAACCTCCCCCATAGGCCGGCTCCCCAGTCGCTTCGGTCGATCCGGTGGGAGGTCATAGCGATCTCGTAGGCCTTGAACCACTGCTGTATGTCGGCATCTCGGAAATATTCTCGCACGACATCCTTGGGGATGTGTACTTTCTTTTCTGTTGCTCCCGGGGTGCGCGGTTGCTCGGGCACTCCTAATTCTTTGTTCTGCTTACGTAATTCGATCTCTGCTAGGTTGCGTTCGTGTTCATACGCCAGTCTCTTCTCTTCGAGCTCTCTTTGTCTCTGTTTTTCTTCCCTTTCTTCTCGGAGCCGTAGATGTTCTAGGTTCAGTTTTTGTTCGGCTAATTTGAGTTCGCCCTCCATTTTGAGCCGGGCCATTTCTAGTTCATGTAGTCTGCTTTTCTCTCGCTCTTGGATTTCGTTTTGCGAAAGACCCGTTCTTCGCTCCTCGGGAGCCGTGGCGTTTTTCTCGGCTGCTGTGATATTTTGGTCCGGGGTTCTGTCGGCCCCGGTTTCTGCCCATGACTCAATGGCGTGCTTAAAATCGTCCTTAGTACTCAGACCGGTGGTAGCGATACCTAGTTCAATGCAGAATTGCTTCAACTCACGATGGCTGTACTCTTCCAATTTCTCCATCTGGAATTTCTCGGTGGATCCGCTCTCTTTGGTTGTCATCGTGGTTTTGTCGTGGGGTGAGCTACTCTCTGTACGATTACGCGTTGATTCGGATCGCGCCGCTGGCCACCAATGTTAGACGGACCGGGAGGGTCGGCCGAGAATAAGGGGAGAGGTCTCCGGGGAGAGCCGTCTCCAGCGATCGTACAGACGAGTAACTTCCCCCCCACAGATGTACACCACACAAGGATAAGGTTTAACATTCTTTATAAGCAATTCTTTAAGTACGGTGAAATGGTACAAGGAGGTCTGGACTCAGGGGTCCCCTCGGTTCTAGTCTCTCGATTGGGAAAAGGGTAGCGGGACAGTCTTGTTACCAATCTGGTAGATGAAATAGCTCACAATCCTCGAGCTCGGCGTTCTAGATGATCGGGCCGCGGCGGAGCCAGCAGGTCCCAGGATGGTTGAAGGTAGCGACGGTCCGCGGCGGAGCCAGCAGGTCCCGATGAAGGTGGTGGTTACAAACGGTCCGCGGCCACGCCAGCAGGTCCCGACGACGATGAAGGTTTCAGAAGGTTGCGGCAGCGCCAGCAGGCAGGACAATAGTTCGCAAGGTAGGACTATGGCAGCGCCAGTAGTCCGTCAAGGATGAGTTCTTCACTGCGTCTCTCGACTCCAGGATACAACTGCCTTCCTGCTCTGGAGCTGCCCCAGTTATAGGTCTGGTGCCCTTTGATGTCCGGACCCTCGCACTTGGAGGTCGGAAGGTCCGGGATGAGGGAGTCCAGACACCCAGCAGGGGGGTGGAGCCAGCGCCCGGGGGAGCTGGGTGCGATCGGCACCTGGTGGGGGAGAGCCATCGATACTTCTTTCTCCCATCAACCTGCCAAGTGGGCCGTTCACCTCCTGGGTGGATGGTGGTGCCGGGATGTCGGGGCCTGGCCAGGCCCAGGGTTAGGGTCGATCTGAGGCCACGCGGCCTCGTGGTGCAGTGTCCAAGATGGCGGCCGGGCCGGCCGAGGGAGCGGGAAGGAATTCGGCCCCATGATACAGAGATGTCCGCGGCAGGAGTCCCGCATGGGACGGGGTGCGGGTTGCCTTTGTGGGTAACGTCTGGAGGACCGGGGCCCGGGTCCTGTCATGTGGGGAGGAGGCAAGCCCCTCACGTGGCCTGTCCAACATATATATTTTTTTTTTCTGCATTCCTCTTTATATTCTTTTCTCATTTTCAGTATTTCGTTATTGTCTACTTCTGTTCCCAACCTCTTGTCTGCAGCCTTTGTGCTTAGTTTTTTCGCGATTTACCTTTTTTTATCTCTTAATTTAGTGGTGTACCATGGCTCTTTGTTAGCTTCTTGTCCATATTTTACTGATGTTTTTTACCGAGAATTTTCCTAGCACAAGTTTGTGTAAGTTCTCCCATTTTCTTTCGAGCGATAGGTTTTCAATGGTCTCCATAGTTTTTACTTGTTCGAGCACCATTTCCATTATGTCGTTTTTTATGGGACCCTTCCATTTGAGTTTCTTCAATTTGTGTATTTCCGGAATAGCGGCAAAAAATTCTATCTTTGTTTTTTCTTCGATGTTTATTCTCAGTGTAGTCTCTTGTGGAAAGTGATCACTTTCCGGTCGGGTTCTTATTTCAAAATGATCAACCATCTTTATTAGATCATTACTAATTAGAGTAAAGTCTAGTGTGGAATTTTTCTTTCCACTGGAGAAGGTGGTTTTTGCAGGTCGATCTCCCTTCATGTTTCCTTTAAGATCCTTAGTCCTAGTGATTCCAGCTCGTTCCATATCTTTTGGATGTTATTTTTGTCCTGCATGGCTCTTATTATATTACTATTGAAATCGCCTGAGATAAACATCCCATGGAATTGGTGAGTTTTTTGTAAAGTTTTTATCAAATCTAATAGCGTTAGTAGTTTTTTGATTTTTGTGGCCTTGTCTGGATGGATGTATATATTTATGATCAGTAATTTCCATCCTAAACTGTCTTTGCTTGCTTTGTTCTCTAATTTGATAACTTGTATTCAGTTCTCCCCTGGATCAAGTGATTCAGTTTTGCAGTTTAGGTCATTTGTTATGAAAGTGGATAATCCTCCCCTTGGGTGTCCATACCTTGCAAATTTCTCCGCCATTACATGATGTTCCTCATATCCCATGATTTGCCTCGGAATTTCGTTCCATGTTTCCTGGAGAAGTATTATTTCGAAATTGCTCAGGAAGTCTATTGTCTCTTGATCTTGAATCATTTCTTTAAAACCATGTACGTTCCACAAGCACATTTTTATTCTCCTCTCTGGTTTCTGGTCTAACTTGATATTTTGCTTTTGATTGTTTGGTACAAAATCACTTCCATCAGGATCGATGAGAATTTAGGGCTTGTGCTATCCAAGACCAGTCTTTATCTTCCTTCAACCCGTGGTTCAACTGCTTTATTTTTGTGCAATTCAGATCTTGTTCCGTGATTGATTTATTTATTGCTCCCTTCAGGATTGTGTAATTTTTTCATTTATGTTATTGGATTGGAAAACCTTATTGTTTAATAAAGGGAATGGGTACTTTATTGGCATTTGGCGCTCTAGAGTTATTCCCCATTCTGCAAAGTATGTCCTTGTCGAAAAGATGAGCTCTACTATATCTTTTGATGTCCACGTGGTGCTACTTATTTCCTCATCTTTCCAGTCTGTAAAACAGAAGGGAAAGGGTTGCACTAAGAAAGGGTAACATTTACTATTCCCACTCCAGTCTGTGCAACAGTAGAGAAAGTGTTGGGCTCGGGAGGGTTAACATATACTATTCCCACTCCACTCAGTGCATGAGTAGAGATAGCGTTGGATTCAGGAATGGGAAAGTGTACTTTTCCCACTACAGTCTGTGCAACAGTAGGGATCGTGTTGGACTCAGGAGGGGATCAAATTAACAATTCCCATTCTAGTCTGTGCAACCCTGGAGAAAGCATTGGACTAAGGAGGGGCAAATGTATTATTCCCACTCCAGTCAGTGCAACAGTAGAGAAAGTGTTGGAGTGGTAACATTTACTATTTCCAATTCCAGTCTGTGCAACATTAGGGAAAGCACTGGGCTCAGGAGGGTTAAAATGTACTATTCCCACTCCAGTTTGTGCAACAGTATGGAAAGCATTGGACTTCGAAGAGGTAACATTTACTCTTTCCACTCAAGTCTGTGCAACAGGAGGGAAAGTATTGGACTCAGGAGGGGTAACATTTACTGTTCCCAATTCCAGTATTGCAACAGCAGGCACAGCATTGGCTTCAGGATAAGTAAATTTGACTATTCCCACTCCAATCGGTTCAACAGAAGTGAAAGCATTGGATTTAGGAGGGGTAACATTTACTATTCCCAATCCAGTCTGTGCAGCAGTCAAAAAAGCTTTGGCATAAGAGAAGTACATTTGATTATTCCCAATCCCTCTGTGCATCAGTGGGAAAGGGTTGGACTCAGGACGGGTACAATTTACTATTCCCACTTCAGACTGTGCAACAATAGGGAAATCGTTGCACTCAGAAGAGGTAAAATGTACTATTCCCACTCCTGTCTGTGCAACAGTAGAGAAAGTGTTGGACTCAGAAGGGGTCAAATTTACTCTTCACACTTCAGTCGGTGCTACAGCCGAGAAAGCAATGGACCCAGGAGGGGTAAAAAGTACATGAAAAACATACTTAACTTCAGCAATGCTTTTTCTGGTGGACACTTTAGGTAACTGCAGAATACTACAGTCACGCCCCAGACTGGATCTGGAGTATTCTTCAGCAACCCTTCCGTGTGCTGGTAGGTGGTGCTATATGGTTCTGCTTTGACTTTCTACTGCCACGCAGAGCTGATTTTTGACACAAGGATCCGTTATGTCATCGATGTAAAAGCTCAGTGCTCTCTTACGGTCTAGGGCAGCCTTTTCAGTAGTGTTAGCTACTTCTGGTAGTTGAAAACCACCCTGAGCTAATATATGACGGTTTGATAAGGGTACATAAAGTCCAAGTAAATTAAACACTGCCTCTTGAGTATCCCAGTCTTGCTCCAGTGAACATATAGCGGTAATGCACAATTATATAAAACAGCAAATGATAACTTGTGGGGACCCCAAGGATCAGTTTTGTCAGTCGTTTATGAATTACACTCAGAGGTGAGAGTCTACTTTAAACTTGTATTCTCATTGTCATAAAATAGATAGGATGATACTGATATAATTTTGAGTGTTACGGCACAAAGCACTGTTAGCAATATAACATATTGCGAGGCCCATGCAGACTTCATAGGTTTTCTATAAGTAAGCATATCTTTGACGTGACCACCACACTGTACACCTGTAAGATAATAATTACAAACAAATGAATCCATGAAGAGATTGTTTAAGCCAAGCACTGTTTAACAAAGGAAGAAGGAAAAGAAATAAAACAAATGGCGGGTTGAAGCAAAAGGAAAGAGATAAAGAAAGAGAGAAAGAGAAATGAAGGTATGGGAGAAATAAAAAAGTAGTGAGTAAAAGAAAATGAAATATGAGGAAAATAGAGTAGAGAAGAGAAAGACATCATAAATCAACGAGAGAAGAGAAAGAACAGAGGTAGAGGAAGCAAGAAAATCAGTGAGAAAAAAGAGGAGGGAATGAGAGAGAGAAAGAAGAGTGGGGGAGAGGACTGGAGAAAGGGAGGGGAAAAAGACACAAGAGCAAATTAAAGAAAACATGAGAGGAAGAAAGGTAAGGACAATAGTAACAGAAACAAAAAGACATGAAGGTGGCAGAAACACAGAGAAAGAATAAGAAGAACAAGAAAAAGAAAGGAAGAAAAGAGAAACAAGCTAAATCAGGGAGAAAATGAAATGGGAGTAAAATAAAGAAATGTAAGAACTGGAATTAGAGAAAGAAAGAGGTAGAAGGAGATGAGAACAAGGAATGACCAAGTCAAAAACAAAAATGAGTGAAGTAGAGAGAAAATTAGAGCATGTAGATTACAATTTGAGATGGAAAGAGAAGAAAAAAAGTACAAAACAAATAGTCAAAGGAGAGGAAAATAGAAAAAAGATAAGAAATAAAGAAGCAAAGGCGAGGAAAGAAAAATATTATGAGTGAAAGACACAAACAGGAAAGGAGGGTAAGGAGAGAAAGAAGGAGGGAATGAAAGAGGAGGAACATGAAGTTCAAAGAAGCAGGAATGAGACAAGAATGAGGGAAGAAAACAAACGTGAAAAGAAGAGAGCAAGAAATTGAAAAAGAAAGGAAGAATAAAGGAGACAAAGTAAAGAAGTTGAGAATGAAAGGGGAAAGGAGAGATACTGGAGAGAATAAAACAGAGAGAAAAGAATGAAAGCAAGCAGAAGAAAAAAAAGAAGAAATCTAAAGAAATAGAAAGATTGAAAAAAGTAAAGGAGAAAAAGAAATAGTGAAAAGAGGAAACAAATAGCAAAAGAAAATGAAGGAAAAGAAAACAAAGATAATTTTTCGGAAGAGAATGGGCTACATGTTTGTGCATTTTCAGATTCCCAGGCCCCAAAATTAGCATTGCACTTTGTTTAAAAGGCTGACCATCGACCAGATCTCCTCATCGCTTCTTCAATACCCCCCCGCCCACTCCTCAAACCCCGACCAAGCAGCCACTAACTTCACCCAATGGTTATCCAACAGTGCCGACATCCTAGCACCACTGAAAAAATGACAAATCAAACTAGACAGCAAGAAGGCCTCCTGGTTCAACGATGATCTTAAGAAATCCAAGAAACTCTGTCGCTCCCTTGAGAAGGCCTGGAAAAAAGACCCAAACACCAGCACCAAAGACGCCTTCAAAAACGCCACCCGCATACACCACCAACTTATCCGGAATGCCAAGAAAGCTGCTTTCAAGGACCGACTAGATAGCAACGCCCACAACAGCAAGGAATTATTCAACATCGTCAAGGAATTTACCAACCCCTCAGCCAACTCCAACGACATCACCCCCTCTCAAGCCCTCTGCGACTCCCTAGCCTCATTCTTCCACAACAAAATTGCAGACATCCACAACAGCTTCGACAACCGACCCGAAGACCAACCAACCCAACCCTCTGCAGGACCCCCACCCCCCTTGAACACCCTCAATGACTGGAACCCTATCTCCACTGAAGACACCATCCGTCTGATGAACTCTATCCACTCAGGATCCCCCACAGACCCATGCCCTCACCACATCTTTAACAAAGCAGACTCCATTATAGCACCACACCTCCGAGACGTCATCAATTGCTCCCTCAACTCCGCAACCTTCCCGGAAAGTTGGAAACACGCCGAACTCAGCGTCCTTCTGAAGAAACCCACAGCTGACCCCACCGAACTCAAAAACTACCGCCGTATCTCGCTCCTTCCATTCCCGGCCAAAGTCATCGAGAAAGCGGTCAACAACCAGCTCGCCGCCTTCCTCGAAACCAACAAATCCCTCGACTCCTCACAATCCGGCTTCCGAGCCAAACACAGCACTGAAACCGCCCTCATCGCAGCAACAGACAACATTCGAACTCTACTGGACAATGGAGACACAGTCGCCCTCATCCTCCTCGACCTCTCCGCTGCCTTCGACACAGTCTGTCATAGCACCCTTCTACAGCGCCTCAAAAACGTCGGAATCCAAGGAAAAGCACTGGAATGGATCACCTCGTTCCTCACTGGAAGAACCCAGAGAGTCCGCCTTCCACCATTCAAATCAGAGGCCTCTGAAGTCATCTGCGGCGTACCACAAGGATCTTCACTCAGCCCCACCCTCTTCAATGTATACATGAGCCCCCTCGCGACCATCGCACTCCAGCACAACCTCAACATCATCTCCTACGCCGATGACACTCAACTGATCCTATCTCTCACCAGAGACCCTAACACTGCCAAAACCAACCTGCATGAAGGAATGAAAGAAGTAGCCGAATGGATGAAGCACAGCCGTCTGAAACTGAACTCAGACAAAACAGAAGTCCTCATCCTAGGCACCTCCCCCTCTGCCTGGGATGACACTTGGTGGCCAGAGGCCCTTGGAAAAGCACCCATCCTGACGGACCACGCACGGAACCTGGGAGTCATCCTAGATTCCTCACTCTCGATGAACAGACAAGTCAACGCCGTTTCTTCATCTTGCTTCAACATTCTTCGCATGCTCAAAAAAACATTTTGTTGGATCCCCACCGAAACTAGAAAAACAGTCACCCACGCACTGGTCACGAGCCGCCTGGACTACGGAAACACCCTATACGCCGGTACCACCGCAAAACTCCAGAAAAAACTCCAACGCATCCAGAACGCTTCAGCCAGGCTCATATTAGACATCCCGCGTAAAGAACACATCTCTGGGCACCTGAAAAACCTCCACTGGCTCCCCATCAATAAGAGAATTACTTTCCGTCTCCTAACCCACGCACACAAAGCACTTTACGAAATTGGACCCGAATGCCTCAACACACGACTGTCCTTCTACACCCCCTCCCGCCAGCTACGATCCTCAAACCAAGCCCTTGCCACTGTACCTCGCATCAACAAAACCACCATGGGAGGGAGATCCTTCTCCTACCTGGCAGCTAAAACCTGGAACTCACTTCCCACTCACCTTCGCCTTACTCAGAACCACCTAGCATTCAGAAAGCAACTTAAAACGTGGATATTCGAGAAGTAATTCCCCACCCTTCTTCAAGCGCCTTGAGACCCTCTGGGTATGTAGCGCGCTATATAAATCTCTTGATGTGACTTGACTTGACTTGACTTGACTTAGCATTTGGACAGCAGCACATTGTAAAAATACCTGACAATTATCTTGTGCAAGCCACTCAGAAGCAGCCAGAGAGCTACTGGTAGCCTGTGGTTGACCAGTTACAAACTGCTGGTCTAGAAAATGTAGCCCCTCTTCCTCTTTCAAGGTGTGATGTGGAACAAAAACACTGGCAAAATGATTGACTGGCCAATGTTGAGCGGAGTCACACACTTCTGTCTGAATGCTGCCCAGGTCCTCTGTTTTGATTTGTGCAGAAAGAAAGTGGTGTAGAGTGGATGTACCGAAAGCATCTGCAGTCCACTCATTCCACTTGCTGACATAATTGCAATGAGGAAGATAGTTTTAGGTTCCAAATGCCACAATGAAGAACAATGAATAACAAGCTTGAAGTGTGTGCACACAAGGAATGTGAAGACAGTTCAGATCCCATTCAGGCATAACAAATGTATTGGGAGGAAACATGTGAGTTAGATCTCTAATAAAATGCCTCACAACCAGTGACCTAAGATTGTTGGTCAGGTAAACACAGAAAGGCTGAAAGTGCTAATACACAACCTTTCACTGTGCCCACCACAAAGCCTTGCTGTGCTAATGAAAAAATCAACAAAATAACATCACAAAACTGTTTGAGCATCACTCCAAGCAATAAATTTGGCCTAGCACAGATTGACATCATGGAAGGGTATCTGGCTTCAAACATGACATCAACTGCCTTGGTCTATAAGTTAAAAACATTTAACTGCTGCTGTTGAATATCTACATTGGAAAGTGTAGGTTTCAGAGACTCGTATGCAGTACCCGGCTACGGGGCTGAATCTGAAGGTCCTTCCACAAAGAATTCCTGATCGGGGGGAAACTGCTCAGGAGAACTGAGTATCACACTCTCCATTCCTGGTCTGAATCAATATGAACGAATAGGGCCTGGTCTGTCTTGATCTTCCTCAAAACCTGAGGTAGTCAAAATGTGTGTCCTGGCTAATGCATTGGTGAAAACTCCAGCATGCACAATTGTAGACACTGCCCAATCTTGATGGTAGTAAACAGGTCTATCCAGGAAGCCCCTCACTGCTCAAAGAAGCACTGTACCTACTCAGGATGAACACGCCCGTCGTGGTCCTCCAGACCACACACACTATGGCATTCAATGATCTTGCTGGGTGGTTGGCGACCTGAAAGAAGATTTGCTGGCCCAGAATCCTCAAAAGGGGTTGTGCCTCCTGATATAGGAACCGGGAAGTTCTGTTTTGGCATGCTTGATTCACTGCCACATGTCATTCATTTGTCCATTAGGATCTGCACAATCCTCCCCTTGATGACAGCAGAAGTACTTTCGAGGCTTGATATATCACCAGAAGCTATAGAAAATTGATACAAGCTAGCTCTCTGCTGGAGAATAGAGGCCTCTGATCTCCATCTCATTCAAATGTCCCAAACTAACCAAACTAAACCAGTAGCAATGTTTCTACCACCACTGTGAACTCTGGATGGTGGGGTACGGGGTAACCTGCTGCATTTCAAGTTGGAATTTGTTTGCAACAGATGATCCTGAGCCATCCCCTGTGATATCTGGATGGAGTAGGAGAGGCCCCTTGATAATTGACCCACTGGGATCAATGGTTCCAGTGCAAAGGCCGCATTTGCCACCTGTCATTCAGGACAATAACCATTCATGAGACCAGGAGACCAAGCACCCTCAAAGTCATCCTCACCAAGACGAGGACCAATCGAATACCTCAGAATTATATCCTGAATGCCTCAGACTTGCTGCAGTGTAGGAAAGGCTCAGGATGCCTTCATGTGCAGAATATCACAAATTTGTGTGGGTTTGACTCATTGATAATGACCCCAATGATGTCCATAGTCAGTCTACCACTGACTGTGATGAGCCCTTGTTTAGCAGCTAGTCATCCAGATAAGTGATTATGTGTAAGCCACAAATTCTGAAAAAGGACAATGGCCTCCACCATCACATTTATGAACACCAAAGAGGCTGAGGTAAATGTAAAGAGGAGCACAGTAAATTGCAAATGTTCCTGCCCAACTTGTACCGCAGATCTTGTCTATAGGACTGCAGGATGGGTATATATCATCCTTTAACTCCTAGGACGGCCTTCAGTCTGAACGTATTCATTCATAAGAAAGGTGTTTAGATGACAGAGGTCCGAGATAAACATTAGATATATGCACTTCTCTGGGAAAAGGACGTAATGAGAGTAGCAACCCACCCAATCCAAGGTGGCATTGTTTGATTTTACCTTTGGACAACAGAAAGATTTATCTGCATTGCAGAGTGCTCCTCTGAAAGTCTCTCTGGCATGAGCGCAATGAGGGGTGTGGAGGAGACAACGGACAGGGCGTAGTCCCTGTTACAAACTGTAAGCCCCATCTCTTCAACATGACGGACCTCCATTTGGGAAGGAAATGGTGCATTCTGGTCCAACTAGCCAGACATGAGTGGGAGAGGACAAACTAAAGTGACATAGTCGCCACCTCAGCAGAGTGGAACTATTTGGAGTATTGGTGTCTGTAGGAAACCAACTCTCTGTACAATGTACTAACACTAAGTACACTAGCTAGAGTGTGAGAAATCCCCAAAAGGCAGGTACAGTAAAAGTAGATAATACTAACTCTTTGTATGGTAGTGTGGGCAAGCAGTTAGGCTTATCAGAGGGTAATGTTAAGCATCTGTTGTACTCACAGAGGAAATAAACAAGACAAACACTCAGCAATAAATCTGAGACCAATTTGTAAAAGTAATGTCAATGTTTATATAATTTTCAAGACTATGAACACAAGTCTAAGGTAAGCACGTTCTGAGATACGATTTTGCAAAGTTTGATAACTTCCCCCACTACCTGGAGGTACCTGGGTTGGATTTCAAAGGTTGCATTTCCTTAGAAGCTTCCCATCCAGGAAGGTCATCCTGGAGGAGGTGTGTAGTACCTCTGCCCAAAGCGGTTTTTTCTCTCTGGCATCTGAGAGTGCTGGATCTCACCCCATGAGCTCAGAAACATGTCTGGTAGTGACAGGCTGGAAAAACAAGTCAGGACCCATACCTGTGCTTTATAGGTCATCAGGGGATTCTCTGAAAAGGTGAATTTATTAATAAATACACCAGTGGTATCAGTGAGGATTTATTATGACAAGATGTTTAGTACCAAACACCTTAGGGATCAATAAAGCCATCATGGAGCTATGACACTCGTGTTGACAAATATCCAGTCCGTGTACTCTTTATAGCTTCCCTGTGCACTGAAAACACCTCAGAATTCACACAAAAGTGTAGGGGCATATTTGCTCAGACTGCCTAGGCTGATATCCCCACACATAGGATAAAGTGCAACCTACCTTAAGGCTAAAGGCCAGCAGTCGGGGTAAAGTATCTATATCTTTTATAGTGTATGGGTGACATGGCACACAGGGCTGTGTGCCATGTTGACTCTTCGGATTTCTCTTCACCGAGACACACAGCTTGATGAGGGATTCCAGGGATGGCACAACCAGGTCTGCATCTCCAGTGGACCCTCTTCGGTACCCATTGCCTAGGTACCAGGGGTACAATTTACTAGGGTAATTGTAGTTGTGCCAATCGAGGACCATTTTTGGAAAAAGATCTGGCACTGGGAACCTGGTTAGCAGAGGCCCAGTGCATTTGTAGTAACCATGTCAAAAGAGGCACTTTCCTAAATGTCCCAGCTGGATGGAGCAGATTCTCTTAGGGTCATGTCCATGGCCTGTAAAGAACCAAGCTGGGTATTGCACTATAGGTTTGGAGGTTTGTCTATAAACTAGGATAGCCTCTGAATTTTCTGTATTGGTCTGGAAATCTAATTACACAACTGGTGTCAATAGCTCGAAGTATTGTGCTGCGGCACAACTTTCAATTCAGTCTTTCCAACAAATAGTCTGGAGGCATACGCAGATTAAAGGCCCATAGTTAGGTGAAAATGTTACTTTACATTTTATACTTAACAAAAACTCTGATATTCAACAGTTGTAGTCAACTGAAGTTCAGTGAATTTCTATGTTTTTCAAACATAAACTAAGATGCCGATCTCCATGTGCAGTGTTGTGTCTGGCGTAGGCCCTGGCTATTCCAAACCCCTACAGGTGCCCAACCTCCTCATCACACAAGACAGATGGGTGCACAAACTCTGCTGGTGCCCAAATCCTCTTCTCTTGATAAAAATGCTTTCCCACTTGTGTGACAGGGCATAGCACATGGCCCAGGACAGGATCAAACAAGGCACCATGCCAAGTACATATGGTCTCAGCATAGTCCTCGGTTTGATCCTTTCCCCTTGCCGGTGCTTGGCACAGCCACACAGAAGGGGTACCATTTTTCTCAAGTTATCCACATTGCCAAATATAAGCCAATTTTCTCTAAGATTATTTGATGCCTCTACTTCGTATTTGGGAGCATTTTTTGTTGCAGCCCAATGTGGTGGCGGAGCTTGGAGTCAAATTTGTCAGCTGCCCCCATTTTTAAAAAGCATTGAGTTTGCTGTGAGTAGTGCGATTCTCCAGGTCTAATTTTGGGGCACATTTTTATCAAGCTACGTGCGAGAACACAGAATAGTAGAACATTTCATATTATCCCTAGGATTTCTCTCCATTTCATTTTCAGTTTCCAAATGTAGATCAGTGCATGAAAGAAGACAAATCGCCTTCGGAATCACATGGTGGTATGTGGAACCCAAACTTGAGACATGTACAAAATTACCACTATTCCTAAACTCAGTATCTTGTGTACATTTCATAAATACATGGGTTTGCTTCATACCCATTTATCCTTTGTTTAATTCTACCACATGAATTTCTATATGGTTGGCATTCAATGAAAAATCACAGGCCACAACAGAGATGGTGGGATGCTACAGTCATCAGACCACCATGTGTGTAATCACTTTTACTTTATTTTTTTTATTTTGTATTTATTTTTGCAAAAACACATGAGTTGGTTGGTATGAATCCACATATCACATTATTTTCATCACAAATAACAGCAAATTAGGAACTGATAAAACCGAAATTATATGTCAGAGGCAGTCAAATTAATAATGCAGGGTCATATAACTATGAAACTAAGGTACATTATCATCGAAACTGTCGCACCTCTAGACGTACAGCACAAAGCCCGGGTTTAGGACTCCAAATACTTTGAAACTAGACCCCAGATCATTTCACCAGTCTTCTTTTTCTCTGGACCCTTAAGTTCAAACAGGCTATGCTCCATATTGTGTACTGCAAAAAATCTAGCCCGCCAAGCCTCGAAAGCAGGCAGTTCCGGTTGTATCCAGGCAGATGCGACACACAGTCTATAGACAGCCGTCACTAAGAAAATTAAACTGGTATACTGCTTCGAAATTCGGGTACTTGGCACTCCCATTTCTACCCCCAACAGTATCTGTGTTACAGACAACTGAATTTGATTACCAACCACTTCTGACACACATTTTTCTATCCGTGTCAAAAAGGGTGCCAATGCCGTACATGTAAAAAAAATATGCACATTATCTGCTGAAATCATACCACAACAAAAACATTTCCCAACCGCATCCCCAGGCCATTTAGACACCTTATCTGGAGTATAATCACTTTTACAAAGTCGAATCAAGTCAAGTCAAAGAATTTATATAGCGCTCTACATACCCAGAGGGTCTCAAGGCGCTTGAGGAGGGGAGGGGAAATTACTTGTCAAATATCCACGTTTTAAGTTGCTTTCTGAATGCTAGGTGATTCTGAGTAAGGCGAAGGTGAGTGGGAAGGGAGTTCCAGGTTTTAACTGCCAGGTAGGAGAAGGATCTACCTCCCATTGTGGTTTTGTTGATGCGGGGTACCGTGGCAAGGGCTTGGTTGGATGATCGTAGCTGGCGGGAGGGGGAGTAGAAGGACAGTCGTGTGTTGAGGCATTCTGGTCCGATTTCGTAGAGTGCTTTGTGTGCGTGGGTTAGGAGACGGAAGGTGATCCTCTTATTGACGGGTAGCCAGTGGAGGTTTTTCAGGTGACCAGAGATATGTTCTTTACGCGGGATGTCTAATATGAGCCTGGCTGAGGCGTTTTGGATTCGTTGGAGTTTTTTCTGGAGTTTAGCGGTAGTGCCGGCGTAGAGGGTGTTTCCGTAGTCCAGCCGGCTGGTGACCAGGGCGTGGGTGACCGTTTTCCTAGTTTCGGTGGGGATCCAACGAAATGTTTTTTTGAGCATGCGGAGAATGTTGAAGCAGGATGAAGAGACGGCGTTGACTTGTTTGTACATCGAAAGTGAGGAATCCAGGATGACGCCCAGGTTACGTGCGTGGTCTGTCGGGATGGGTGCTTTTCCAAGGGCTTCTGGCCACCAAGAATCGTCCCATGCAGAGGGGGAGGTACCTAAGATAAGGACTTCTGTTTTATCAGAGTTCCGTTTCAGACGGCTATGTTTCATCCATTCGGCAACTTCTTTCATTCCTTCGTGTAGGTTAGTTTTGGCGGTGTGAGGGTCATTGGTGAGAGATAGGATGAGTTGAGTGTCGTCCGCGTAGGAGATGATGTTGAGGTTGTGTTGGCGTGCGATGGTTGCGAGGGGGCTCATGTATACGTTGAAAAGGGTGGGGCTGAGTGAAGATCCTTGTGGGACGCCGCAGATGACTTCAGTGGCCTCTGACTTGAATGGTGGAAGGCGGACTCTCTGGGTTCTTCCGGTGAGGAACGAGGTGATCCATTCTAGTGCTTTTCCTTGAATTCCGATGTTTCTGAGGCGCTGTAGAAGGGTGTTATGGCAGACTGTGTCGAAGGCTGCGGAGAGGTCGAGGAGGATGAGGGCGACTGTGTCTCCATTGTCCAGTAGCGTTCGAATGTCATCTGTTGCTGCGATGAGGGCGGTTTCAGTGCTGTGTTTGGCTCGGAAGCCGGACTGTGAGGAGTCGAGGGAGTTGTTGGCTTCTAGGAAGGCGGCGAGCTGGTTGTTGACGGCTTTCTCGATGACTTTGGCCGGGAATGGAAGGAGCGAGATGGGACGGTAGTTTTTGAGTTCGGTGGGGTCCGCTGTGGGTTTTTTCAGAAGGGCGCTGAGTTCTGCGTGTTTCCAGCTTTCCGGGAAGGTGGCGGAGTTGAGGGAGCCGTTGATGACGTCTCTGAGGTGCGGTGCTATGATGGAGTCTGCTTTGTTGAAGATGTGGTGAGGACATGGGTCTGTGGGGGATCCTGAGTGGATGGAGTTCATCAGGTGGATGGTGTCTTCAGTGGAGATTGGGTTCCAGTCATTAAGGATGTTCAAGGGGGGTGAGGGTCCAGCAGATTGTTGGGTGGGTTGGTCTCCGGGTTGGTTGTCGAAGCTGTTGTGGATGTCTGCAATTTTGTTGTGGAAGAATGAAGCTAGGGAGTCGCAGAGGGCTTGAGAGGGGGTGATGTCATTGGAGTTGGCCAAGGGATTGGTGAATTCCTTGACGATGTTGAAAAGTTCCTTGCTGTTGTGGGCGTTGCTATCTAGTCGGTCCTTGAAGGCGGTTTGCTTGGCTTTTCGGATCAGTTGGTGGTGTGTGCGAGTGGCGTTTTTGAAGGCTTCCTTGGTGTTGGTGGTTGGGTCTTTTTTCCAGGCCTTCTCCAGGGAGCGGCAGAGTTTCTTGGATTTCTTAATATCATCGTTGAACCAGGAGGCTTTCTTGCTGCCAAGTTTGATGTGTCATTTTTTCAGTGGTGCTAGGATGTCGGCGCTGTTGGATAACCATAGGGTTAGATTGGTGGCGGCTTGGTTGGGGTTTGAGGAGTGGGCGGGGGGCTTTTGAAGAAGCGATGAGGAGATCTGGTCGATGGTGATTTTGTTCCAGTTTCTTTGTAGAGTTGGTTGGAGGTGGTTGTTGGTTTTGGGCTTGTTGTAGGTAAAGTGGACGCAGCTGTGGTCAGTCCAGAGGAGAGCCGTAGTGTGGCTGAAGGAGACATGGTTGCTGGAGGAGAAGATAGGGTCGAGTGTGTGACCTGCGATGTGGGTGGGGGAGGTGACCAGTTGTTTAAGTCCGAGGTTGGCGAGGTTGTCCAAAAGGGTGGTGGAGTTATGGTCGTTGTTCTTTTCAAGGTGAAAATTGAGGTCTCCCAGAAGGATGTAATCTTTGGATGGGAGGGCGTGTGGAGTGATGAAATCCGTGATGTCTTCACTGAATTTTGCGCGGGGTCCTGGAGGTCTGTAAAGGAGGGTGCCTCTGAGTGTGGTTTTGGGGTCGGTGTGGATCTGGAAGTGAAGGTGTTCAGAGTTGGCAAGATTGACGTCAGAGCTGGTTGAGATGTGGATGGATTTTTTGTGGACGATGGCGATTCCTCCTCCTGTGTGGCCGGTACGATCCTTGCGTATGATCTTATAGTCTTCTGGGATGGCAATGGTGATGTCTGGGGCGGAAGAGGCGTTCATCCATGTTTCTGTTAGGAAGGCGACGTCCGGAGAGATGGTGTCTAGTAGATTCCAGAGGTCAATGGCGTGCCTATGGACCGATCAGGTGTTGAGCAGGATGCATTGTAGGTGGTTTGTGTGGGGAGTCGGTGGGGTGATCGTAGCGGAGTTGTTGACGGTGCCGACGAATTTGCAGGAGTAGCATGAGAAAGGTCCATGAGTGTGTCCAGGAGCGGCTTGGACGCAGTTGGGGGAGCGGCCGGGGTTAAGGGCTAGGAGGGTGGGGGCATCGAAGGTAATGCGGGAAGGCTGGGCAATGCGAGGGCCAGGGAGTATGGCGCTGGGCGCGGTCCAGGCGCGGACGGGCGTAGACGGGCTTACCTTTGGCGCACCTTCGGCGAGGCCGAAGCGCGTGGACGCTGCGCGTGGAGGCATTGGTCATAAATGGATGGTGGAGGGGGCGGAGCGTGGGAGGGTCAGCTGTGAGGCGGGGTCTAGGTGCAGGGAGGGTCTGGGACGGGCCAAGGGGTCAGAGCAAAATGGCTGCAGGGTAAACAAATGTGCGGAGGTAAATTATCTCGAGCGCTGCAAACCTCGGTGTGCACCGCAGTGAAAGCGCTAGTGGTGAAAGTGTATGCCAAGTAGCGTTATCGAGCGCTGCCCCCAGAGTTACTGATTTCCAAAGTGAGTTGTTTAACTACACGAGCGCTGCACAGGCTTAACAGATCAACACAATGCTAATGATGTTAAACAGGCGCGTGGGTCACGAGCGCTACACAAGGCTGAACATATACATACAATGCTAATGATGTTAAACAGGCGCGTGGATCACGAGCGCTACACAAGGCAGATAAAAGAAATTAAAACAGTGCGGCAAGTTAATTAGCAGTAATGAGAGTGCTGCACAAAGCTGATGCAAGAAATGAACAGTGCGGCGAGTTGATAAGCAGTAGGTTAACAATACCAACAGGAGAGGGAGGTGAGGGGAGCAGCCGTTTCTGCGCAGAGTCACAGTGAGAGAAAGGCGCTGGGTGATGGAGGGGAGAGACAGGTGTGAGAGACAGTCGCTGGGTGAGTGAGACGAGTGACACTTCAAGCTGCTGGGAGAGAGAGAGGAGTCACGGGTGTGCACGTAAACGTATTTGCTGAGCAGGGAGGAGAAGAGGTGGGCGTGGCCTGGCCACTGGTTGGGGAGGGGTGTTCACTTCAGAGGAAATGAAAAGTGAAAGTTGCGCGGTGGCTGCAGCGCTGAGGCCTCCGTGGACGCTGCACGAAGGGTGGAGTGAAAGGTGGTCTGGGGGGAGAGACAGAGGCATGTGAGGCGGGAGGAGGGGCAGACTCTAAAAGGAGAGGGGCTCGGCTCACTCTGGAGGCGTGGTCTCCACGGGGCGGGGGGAGGCGAGGAGGAGCACGTGGGGGGAGTAGTGGCACGTAGGGGCGGGCAGGAAGGGAGCGGAGGAGGGAGGGTTTAGATTAGAAGAAGAGTCGGGGGCATCGGTGGGAGGAGAAGGAGAAGCGCAGCATGGGGCGGACACGGCCTGACCCTTGCACCCTGGCCTGGCCGCTGAGCCGGGGACGGGGCTGGAGGAAACACGAGGAGAAAAGCTGGGGGTGGGACTGAGAATTAGCAGTGGTCCTTTGGACCACTGACTTTATTTAGTATTGATAACTAGTATTATTTTCAAAACTAAAACTTATAAAATGGAACTATTGAAAAAATAAAGGTAATCTGTCAATTAATTTATTTAATAAAATATAATTGATTGCATTTAGTATATTTGCAAAAGACTTACCACCTCAACTTGGGGTTCGGTAATTTCCCAATGTTTTTTCAGCCAGATTTTGGTTTCATACTAAACTGTTGTTTGAAAGAGATGTCTACAACATGCCTCTTCCAAATTCTAATTCGGTATGGAGGCTGTTTTAAGAGTTATCAGAATTGACCGACTCCTAAAATTGCTTTAGTATTCTAGTAAAAAACATGTTTTGAGGGTATAAACAGCAATTTGAACTGTTTGTGACTTCAAAAATATCTAGTACACCTGGTCTTTAATTGTATCATAACAAACATACTGTAAAGGATCACACTCATTCAGTTTCATCAGTATAATAGTGCATTTGTGTGTCCTAACCAAAAACTTATTAAAAAACATTATCTTGAGTTTACAGCTATTTACTATTAACTGGTTAGACTGAGAATGCAATTGTATTTGTTTTAGCTGTGTTTGTAGTCCTGAAGATGTTGGATTAGTTAATGATGCATCATTTTGTACATTAAATACTGGAAAGAAATACAGTACAAATGTAATCCATTCTTAAAATCTGCTTTCTTCTAGACTTTGGGCCTGATTCCGAGATTGGTGGAAAAGGCTACTCCGTCACAAATGTGATGGATATCCCTTCTGCCAAATTACAATTTCATTATATTCTATGGAATTTGTAATTCAGTAGATGGGATATCCGTCAGGTTTATGACGGAGTATCCTATCAGCCCACCTCATAATCAAGCTCTGTTTCTCTCTTTACTTTTATATATATGCAAAAAGAACAATTGATGGACAGAATACAACATGATGTCATACATTCACCCCAGTACAGAGATCTGGGCCTAAATCATTTTATAGATAGCCAGATATTGTAATGCATCATATATGTTGCACTGAAAGATTCTGGGAGTGTTCAATTTTTGAAGTCTAGCCTCAGAGTGATGGCCCTTGGAGCCCTATCAAAAGCATTTGAAAGGTCCACTTAGGCTGTAATAAATTCCCCTGGTGTAGAGTACAATAATTTTCAATTTAGTCTAATGTCACATTAACCTAGTCATAGTTCAAGTTTTTTATTGTCTCCACGTGACCCTTTGATATTGTTTAAGCCTCTCTAGCCATTCCTGCAGCCTATATATCACCACACAATAAGAACTTTCACTCATGTTATGGAGTGAAATTAAATGGATAGAGTTTGGTTTGAGCACACTCCTCTTCTTTTTACAAACCAGATTCATTGTTGCATCTAGACTTGTATCTGGGAGTGAGGCTTAGTGCATACAAGTATCAAACAAAGTAACAAACTGGATTGCAGTCAATACACCCCAAATCATTTTCAAAATCTCACCAGGGCCCGAGTTTTATATTTTGTTAGGCGTAGTATGCAATTTAAAATTTTCCAAAAAGAAAAGGATCCTCCGATATGGAAAACTAATAATTTGCACCCAGAAGACTAAACAATTGAGATAAAAGAATCTTGAAATACAATGGAATTTTCCAGGCTTTCTAATTCCAACTCTTTACTGTACCCATTATTCAGGACACACCTGAATGGAAAAAAGTCTTTCTTCTTAACTAGAACACTTTATTTCACCCCTCTCCCTGTTTAGTTACAAAAATGTTCCCCTTCAACAAAGGTCATATAAATCTTCTATGATCTGCCTTATGTGACATACATAATTCTTCAGGATTATTAAAGGCATTGTTTCAATTTTTGCGATCCTTTATTGTTTCTAAGGGGCCGATTCCGATCTGGGCCGGATGGCACCGAACGCGATACGGCCGGAAAAACTACGAGTCATACGTGTGTTTTCCGCCCGACTCGTACAGCTGTACGAGCTAAAAAGTACGATGCGAGTTACATGAAATTCACCGACTAGTCGTTTCCAGGTCCGAACCTCTCCGTTCGTCTCGGCCGTAAGCTAACCGTGGTGAGCAATGGATGCAATTTACAACTGAGCCAGTATGTGGCACACGTCGGACAGCCGGTGCGAGCCTGAGTGCCCAGCTCGCAAAAAGTCCAGGAAGTTGCCTTTGGGAGTCCGCTGCGGACCCCCTGTCACTCGCAATCCTACGACTCAGACACAGAGGGAGACCCAGGAGTCTCCCCTACACAGGCATGTACAGTGCGGATGGCACCGATACGTACCCACTGTAGGGGGCACCCCTGTGCAAGACGTACCCATTTAGTCTGAGGTAATAGAAATTTTCAGGTAGCCAAAGTGTCCCCCTACCCGCACCCTATCCATGCACCCATGTTCCTTGTATGTCGTGTAACTTCTCTCCTGTTCATGCTAGAGAGACGCAAATACATTTGCGTCCAACGTTAACATGTCAGCTATCCAGCCATGCATAAATATCCTGTTAATTAGGTTTCTAGACCTACGGTGCCAACGTCTTTACATGGTACGCTTTCACGTTTTCGTCCACGTTTTCTGGCCCAGTCGAGTTAGGCCCTTAAACGAGGCCCCGAGTTTCTTCTCTCCTGTCTCTGAAAGCTGTATGCATCCCTGACCCTTGCCTTACTTCCTGCCTCAGACGAGCGGTGCCCGGCTCGGCCTGGTTCGCTTGCCAAGATGATGTTTTACCTACAAGTTATCTGTCCAGCCTCCTCGAAAACACATTCCAGTCTAGTGAAATAGGTAAACATATTCCCGGCTGCAGAGCAAAGGGCCCTGCCTTCCTGTCTCCATGCAAGTAATTTACTGCTCCCGTTACCATGGTAGGCCCATGGCCCCGCGCTCTACATGAAGATCCCTTTGCACGCACTCGCATTCAGTGTTTAACGGCCCTTGCCCGAGAGACCTTTTACTCCAGACACTACATCCTCAAAACATACGATATCAGATATGCTATAGGTACAGGTCGTTTTGACACCCCAGACACCAGTCTCCTCTACTCGTGCAAAAGTCAAAGCCCCCAGTTTTCCCCAGTTGCACGTCATGCTCAGCTGCGCGCGCATATAGGCTATAGGTTTCTGCTGATTCTGCAACTTTCTCTATGCATCCACCCACTTGTGACATTTCATGTTACGTTTCTCTGACATGTCCAGTGCACGCCCATGTGTACGCCTTCTTACACGCCTCCTGTTATGCACATGTGTTCTTATCTCTCTCTTTTTCACCTGTTACGCCTACTGTATTCACTTCCATGTATACTGTTTTACTATATATATTGTGTACTGTTAATAAAAAGTGAGAACGTCCCTTCCTGAACCTGAGTGGTGATGGAACCCGATGTCCCATGCTTCGAAGCATTATATTAAAGCCCGTATGACTCAGATTCCACGGACTCTGCCTCTCATTTGAATGAGCTGTCTTGTATTGATAATTATATGGAAAAATGATTAGGTAAAATTTATTTACCACATAATTTGGCACCCGAATAGGGACCCCACCCTTCCCCACTCGCCGGTGAAGTCACGCGGCCTTTGACCCCTTCTACAGCCCCGACGGAAACCGTGCACGTTTGCGGGTTTTCCTGCTATCTTCCCTCGGGCCCACGAGGGAGACGGAGACTCCGGTCCGGCGTCCAGACGAGGCGGTGAGGAATGCGGAGGATCCTGACCAGAGCCCCTAGCCGAGAGAGCAAAGTCCGAGGTGTCCAGAGGCCCACCTGTTCCGAAGCGCATGCGTAGGAGAATCGTCACCTGGCGCAGTCCAGTCCAGTTTCCGAGGCCTTCAGTTTCTGCTTCCCGGTGAGTAAGCATGAGCGGATTTTGCGGATTGGCAATCCGCGAATTTTGCGGATTTGCGGATTCGCAATCCGCAAAATCCGCGAATTCCCGCGAATTTGCGGATTTTTTTTTTTGTGTTCGCCCGTGTTTCTGCCAGTTCGCGAGGGTTTTTACAATTTCGCAATTTGCGAACTTACCTGTCGGGTCGCAAGTTTTGCGAACTTGTTGTTTCTACGTGTCCAGCCTCTTCTTCATCACTGCCACTCTCTGTCACCACTGCCACTCTCTGACTACTCATGCCACCCTCTGGCCCACCCATGCCACCCTCTGTTTCATCACCACACCCTCTGGTTGTCCAGTGTACATTATTTTCGGCAAAGCAAAGCACACCTTCCCTGCCTCAAGTGACCTGAATTAATTTGGGGCTGATTAATGTGTCACAGAATATTTTTTTAGCTGGCACCTGCTTCCTTAGTGCGCCCTGATTAGTGATCTTTTGCACTTGCTAAGTGCTTTCATTGTTGCAAAATTAGTTACAACACCTGCCCTGCCCCAACTGACAATAATGAATTAGGGGCTGATTAATGGATTTTAACTTCCAGCCTGGCTCCTGCTTGTCTCCCTTAGCTGTAATTCAGGACCTTTGTGGCATATGTGTAACTATTCTGAGGTTCAGAGCAGGGTCACATAATAGTTTCAACTGGCAACTGAACTCTGGAGGGGCCCCTCAGGAAGCACTACAGGAAATGGCTACTAATTATGAGCCTGAACTTTTGAACCTGGTAAGTAGTTACTTTCAGTTTTGCTAAAATCGTATTTCTGCAATTTTGCACTTATTCGCGGGGCGCGAACTCACGCGAACAGTGCGAGCAGTGCGAGCAAAATCCGCTGCTCGCGGATTTGCGGATTTTGCGGGAGATTCGCGAATCTCGCGGATTGCGAATTTCCCGAAAATCCGCAAAATCCGCGAGCGGAACGGATTTTCCGCCCATGCTTGCCGGTGAGTACCGTTATTTGGAACGCATCTAGACGGGTTCATAAATTTGTTCCCGGTCAAGACAGGTCTGGGTACACAGTCCTGGTCCGTACGTGTTCACTTAGGTGGATACGGTCCGACGTGTCTCTTTATGGGACCGGTCTGTACTGTTATAGCAGTACATCTAGTAATCCAGTGATTCAGTATTTTAGTGTTGCAACTCGAGTTTCAGTCTCACTTTTATGTGTTCTCTATGTATCAGGTAACATGTTTTTAATGTGTTTTTAATGTTGTGGTATGAATGACTGTTTTGCTATTCATTACTGTGGTTTACTGTGTCCACGTTTAAAGTAATCCGACCATGCCGCTGTTCTCAAAATTACGTCAGATAGGTACTAGGAAAGGGATATTAGAAGAAGCAGTTCCTGTCCCGCCTAGGGACACTCCTGGTCATTTTATGTATAATAAACATGGCTTAGATGCCATACTGTACCTAGAATTATGGGCAGACTACACTAAGGGTCTGGAAGAAAAGTATAGATGGCCTGTCTCAGGGACATGGGATGCAGATTGCATCATGAGAGTAGAAGAAGCATTGTGGAAAAAGAAAGCCAGACAATCCCAGAAAGATGCCATAGAATTATGGCGTAAAGAAGCACATAGACGAAATGAAAAGGAAATCAGAAAAGCCGAAAGAAGTAGAGAAGAATCCGAAAAAGCCGGAGAGGAAGAGTTACTAGAAGAAGGAGAACGAGTCAGAATAGAACAACAAGACAGACAGAGAAATGCACTTATTACAGGGCTGTATCCAGTTCTAGCCGAGGGCCTGCCCAAGGCGACCCCGGAAGTACCACGTAACTTGCCACCACCAATGGTACCGACTAAACTCCGTCACAAACAGACCGCAGCAGATATTTTCCTTTCTTCCTATTTAGATGATGTAGCTCCAGCATATACCAATGTACCCATACCACCTGTTAATAATGCACAGCAGCCTGTTCCGGCTGTTCAAGCCACGACCCCTCCTCGCCAAGACTCGCTACCCGCGCCTGTTGTCACTTCCCCTTCTGCTGCTACTGGCCCCCCTACTACTGGTCCTCACAATCCTTTTTCGACAGATGCAACCCAGAGTCCAACCCCATCACATGTACCTTTTCCACCCGCCATGACGTCAGGTCATGCCCACGCTTCTGCTTCAGGAGGTGCCGCAGGAGGCCACTCTCACACCCCGCCACAATTACAACGAATGACCATTAGAGACTTAGCAACGCAGCGTACTCCGAAAGCGATGCCACATGAAAAGCTTAAACAGTATATTACTGATTGTAGATATGATCCAGTACCTGGCAAGAAAGGAGACATGATGTTAGCCTCGTTACGTTTACGACGTGTTACAGATTATTTGTTGACATTACCAGAAATGCCAGACCATCTAGACAAAATATATCATTTTATTAGAACTGGGGAGAGACCAGAATGTATTCGTGAGGCCATGGCATATCAGAAAGTCGAGACACAAGGGTTAATCTTAAGATTCTTAATTAATGGTTTGATAAGGGAACAAGATCGGCCAGGTGTAGTTCAAGAAGAGATGGATGTACTGACTAAATGGAGTCAAAATATTGCAGATTGTAAACATGATAAACAAACTTGTATAGATGCCATGACCAGAAAGATCCGTAAAGAAATAGTAGCGATACATAACAGACAGAAGGCTGAACAGGAAGCCGAGTCAGACAAGAATGAATCCTCGGAGGAGGAAGAAATAGAGACTCCAGTAGAGAATTCAGACAGGATAGCGTACGTAGGTAGAGTGAAACTCCCTAAACAGTATTCTTTGGATAGACCTTTTGACAGACCCATTCGTCTAGAAAACAAGAAACGTTTCCTTTCCCCGATACCAGAGCAATGTTCTCTTGAACATTTGTTCCAAGCCACTGATAAAATCTTAAAAGACAGAATAGGTTACAACAAACTTAGTACAATGCGTGAACAAGAACTAGCACTGTCCGCAGTACAGTGGGCTGATAATAGCAGTGTATATAAAGATGATTCAGTAGCGCAAACATTTTTGAGTCTTACTCCAACTGAACAACGTTTAGCTGGTATATACATGATCCAGCATATCATTATGCTATATGAGAGTCAGCATTCTGATCCAGGTCCCCTATACAATATATTGGATGAATTACTCCTGAATAGATGGAGAGGTTTAGGTACCGATTTGATTAATGTGATTCTTGAACAACGTCATAAATACAGAACATTTTTGACTCCACATTTTGTTCCTGTTCCACCTCCAGTAAACTATCCTTTTCACATAGACAGACAGAATCCCTTACGAGAAGTTCATCCCGTACAGACGTCTCCAGGGGGTGCGCTACAACGCGTATTTGTATACACGCCCTTAAGTAAAATGGAATTATTGGAAATGAAGAAAATAGTGTCCTGTCATGATAAAGATCCAGCAGGGTTTCACCGTGAATTAAAAGACATGTTACTCATGGGAGATTACACATATCCCGATATTATGAAAATGTTAAAAGTATTGTTACCGGCTGGTATTTACGAGAAACTCAAAGAAAAAGAATGGGAGGTGGGAGATAAAAAGATTAACTGGACTGAATTAGAAGACGAAGAAAAGAGACGTACCCCAGGTTTAGGTCTTGGGGACAAAACCAAAGAATTACCAGGATTATTAGTACAGGTTTTGCCGAGGTTATTGACAACCAAAAAGGAAGACTGGGATGCAATCTCAGCCTGCAAACAGAAACAAGACGAAGACACTAGTGATTTTTATTCCAGATTTGAGAAATGTTTTATCATAAATAGTGGCCTGAAAACAAGTAGCGAGTCATATCCACATCTTTTTGTGACCAAATTAGTTGAGAATTCCTTACCCCAGGTTAAGAATAGAGTTCTGAAAGTCGAGAGAACATGGCAAGCAAATACACCTTCCCAAATGTTACAAATGTTACAGTACCACCAGAACCGAATTAGAGAGGAACATGAACAGAGACGTATGAAAGACACAAAAATGAAAGTACTAGTAGCCCAGACTGTTCCAGCAGACGGTCAAAGAAAGGGTACAGCACCCCCAGGTCAGTCTGCAGCTCCCGTTAAAGGGAATTGCAATTACTGCAAACAGCCAGGTCACTATATTAATGAATGTTTGGTTTTGAAGCACAATATTGCTACCGGTAAAACGAAAGAGAGACCGCGTCCTATTAGACAGGAACACGTCCCACAGCATGTCGCACAGAATACACAACAGTCACCACAGCAAGCTTCACAGACAGTAGCTGTACCCCAACCCCAACCGCAACCACAGCCTATTGCTGCCACTCAACATGTCACGCAACAAATGTATCAGTATGCACAGTCAGATTATCCCGATTACCAGCAGTACACATGAAACAGCCTAGAGAGGGAGGTTCGCTTGCCTCTTATTGAGGTTCCTGTAGATCAAGATGGTCCCTATGTACATAGTCAGGTATTAGGGAAAGACAGAACATTTTTGATTGACACAGGGGCAAGTAGAACGACCATCAGTCATGACGAGGTTCCAGGGGCACCCCTCTCAGGCTCACAGAATGTTTCCCTGGGTTTTTCAGGAAAGCCTATTGTTAATGAAGTATCAAAGCCAGTTTCCCTTGAAGTTGGTCCATTGTCCCGAACTACTGACCTGTTACTTACGAAAGCATGCCCTGAAAATCTGCTTGGTATTAAAACGTTGAAAGCCTTAGGAGCTGTCATATGTTGTTCTCCGGAAGGAGTGAGATTGTTCTTACGTGACTTTAAGGGTCACTATGTGTTACGGGATTTTGATCCAAGATTGAAAAATGTACCAGCACATTTATGGGCAAAAGGTCCAACTGATGTAGGATGTATGCACATCACACCTTATCGTGTCACTCTCAAGCAAGGTGTTGTACTGCCCCGAATCCGACAATACAAATTGCCCCCAGAGGCTGTAGTGGCCTTATTGAAAATCATTGACGAATTGATCGCTCAAGGAGTAGTTATAGAAACTGACTCCAATGTATGTAATTCTCCAATCATTCCGATTCTTAAACAAACTGACCCAAATGCACCACCAGTCTACCGATTGGTGATTGACCTTCGCAAATTAAATAAATGCATTGTTCCCCAGTACCCAGTAGTGCCAGACATATCTTCTTTGTTGACTGCCATTGATTCCGAAGCTGCGTTCTTTACTGTAATTGATCTTAAGAACGCCTTCTTTAGTGTCCCCATTCACCCGGAAAGCCAATTTTTGTTCGGATTCTCATTAAATGGCCGAAGTTTTAAATTTGCACGTGCACCTCAAGGGTTCACGGAAAGTCCCAGTATTTACAGTCAAGCCCTGAAAAGACAACTAGACAGTATTCACATGCCTGCTGACACTGCTCTGCTCCAATATGTAGATGACTTATTGATAACTGCACGGACCGAACGTGATTGCGAGCACGCGTCACTGATTGTCCTATGTTTCTTGGCCGAAAAGGGGCATAAAGTGTCCCCTTCGAAGCTACAATTCTGTGCCCAGCAAGTGGTATACTTTGGACACTTGCTGTCCAAATGGGGGAGACAACTGACACCAGAACGTATCCAGTTAATTGCACATCTGCCACAACCCAAGACACAGAAGGAGGTACGGGCCTTCATCGGCCTCACCTCGTACTGCAGACAATGGATCCCCCAGTATGCATTTCTAGCTAAACCACTCATACAGTTGACAACACCGGAGGCAGCGACTTCGACTATCCTCCCTTGGACTCAGGAACACACACAAGCTTTTGACGAGTTAAAGAAAGCCTTATGTGAAGCACCTGTTTTAGCGACACCATGTTACAGCAAGCCTTTTACACTTTTTGTTACAGAACGTGATGGCACAGCATTATCTGTTCTCACACAAGATCAAGCAGGACACCATAAGCCTTGTGCTTATTTTTCGAGTACATTGGATCCAGTAGCCCAGGCACTGCCTGCGTGCCTAAAATCAGTTGCAGCGACAGCCCTAGCAATCAGACAAAGCGATTCAATAGTGTTAGGACATCCCCTGACAGTACAAGTTCCACATTCCGTGGAAGTTCTTTTGAACCGAACTCAGACTCAGCATCTGACCATAGCAAGACTGACCGGATACGAATTGACATTGTTTCAGCCACACATAGAAATCAGACGCTGCAACATACTAAATCCTGCCACATTGTTACCCTCGAGCACGATTGACCCGACACCACATGACTGTGTAGAAGTCATCAATACTGTAACGAAGCCCAGACAGGACTTGACAGACATTGCATTACCCGATCCCGACCTGACACTTTACGTGGATGGTTCATGTATGAGAACAAGTACAGGAGAGTTAGTGGCCGCATATGCAGTGACCACTGAAACTGAAGTCTTAGAAACACATCGCATTGACACACTGTCTGCCCAAGCAGCAGAGCTCATCGCTCTGACCCAAGCCTGTATAATAGCCAAGAACAAGAAAGTAAACATATACACAGATTCACAGTATGCATTCGGAGTCGTTCACGACTTCGGTGTTCTTTGGGAAGAAAGAGGTTTTTTAACTTCTCACGGTACCAAGATTCAACATGGTCCCCTTATTCAAGCTCTGTTAGAAGCAATACACTTGCCTACAGCCATAGCCGTTATGAAATGCAAAGAACATACGAAAGTCACCGACGCTATTTCCCAGGGTAACGATCTGGCAGACCGAACAGCCAAACTCACAGCTCAGACAGACATCCCAACAGACATGACAAAGACTGACGTAATATCACAGACACATTGTATGACAGTGAAGGATCCCATTCTAGACGTACTTGACATACAGACACATGCTACTCCCGATGAAATAAAGAAATGGACTGAACAAGGAGGGATCCACACAGATCAGGGATGGATGACGAAGGGAAGAGCCACATGGTTCCTCCCCGACTCTATGGTTCAAGTTATCATTAATACAGCACATAGTCCTGCACACTTAGGTGAAAAAGCCATGTTAGACAGCATCCAAAACCTCTGGTTCAATAAACATTTACGAGCAGCAGCAAAACAGAAAGTGCGTACTTGCATGATCTGTTGTCAGTTCAATCCAGGCAAAGGTGTTCCCGTGGAACAAGGTGGTTTCCACCCTCCCGATCATCCTTTTGAAGTCCTCCAGATGGATTATATCCAGATGGACCGATGTAGAGGATTTAAATATGTCCTTGTAGTTGTATGTGCCCTTTCCCGATGGACAGAAGCATATCCAGTCCCAGATTACACTGCCGCGACCACTGCCAAGCAGTTGGTTCGTGAATTTTTCCCGCGATACGGCTTGCCCCGTGTCGTTTACTCAGATAATGGACAGCCATTCTCGTCCGAGCTCATGAAACAGGTTTCACTCCTGTTAGGTTACCAGTGGAAGTTCCACTGTGTACAACATCCCGAAGCAGCTGGTTTGGTCGAGAGACACAATCAGACCCTGAAAACCCGATTAGCCAAAATATGTGCAGAGAAAGGTGTAGATTGGATCGTAGCATTGCCAGTTGCACTCTTCTATATGCGTATGGTAGCCCATTCTAGGACAGGATTGTCTCCCTATGAAATAATTTTTGGGCGGCCTCCCAATATGTGGGGTACGCCTATGCCAAAGAAAATCACAGATGTTGACAGTTCTATGCTACAAGGGGTGGTGAGGGACAGAGTCTCTGAATTAAACAGAATACTCTCACCCAGTCAAGAGATCAGGGCTAGATCCAACACCGTTTTTTAGCTCACTGCACCATCCCAGTTTCAGAACCTGACTGTATGCAAATTAGTCTGTTCCTGTCCCAGTGCATGATGGGAACAGGGCAAACCAAACTACAAGAGCCAATTCTTACACTGGGAAGGAAACAAGCTACCGGGGACCGGTTTCTGGCATTTCAGCCTCTTCGGCCCGGCTTGCTTGAATCCTGATGGTGCAATGAGCAAGGGACTCACATCTGAGTATACCCTTCCACGCTTAGGGTGGACAAAAATATTTACAACAAGGGGTGGTGAGGGACAGAGTCTCTGAATTAAACAGAATACTCTCACCCAGTCAAGAGATCAGGGCTAGATCCAACACCGTTTTTTAGCTCACTGCACCATCCCAGTTTCAGAACCTGACTGTATGCAAATTAGTCTGTTCCTGTCCCAGTGCATGATGGGAACAGGGCAAACCAAACTACAAGAGCCAATTCTTACACTGGGAAGGAAACAAGCTACCGGGGACCGGTTTCTGGCATTTCAGCCTCTTCGGCCCGGCTTGCTTGAATCCTGATGGTGCAATGAGCAAGGGACTCACATCTGAGTATACCCTTCCACGCTTAGGGTGGACAAAAATATTTACAACAAGGGGTGGTGAGGGACAGAGTCTCTGAATTAAACAGAATACTCTCACCCAGTCAAGAGATCAGGGCTAGATCCAACACCGATTTTTAGCTCACTGCACCATCCCAGTTTCAGAACCTGACTGTATGCAAATTAGTCTGTTCCTGTCCCAGTGCATGATGGGAACAGGGCAAACCAAACTACAAGAGCCAATTCTTACACTGGGAAGGAAACAAGCTACCGGGGACCGGTTTCTGGCATTTCAGCCTCTTCGGCCCGGCTTGCTTGAATCCTGATGGTGCAATGAGCAAGGGACTCACATCTGAGTATACCCTTCCACGCTTAGGGTGGACAAAAATATTTACAACAAGGGGTGGTGAGGGACAGAGTCTCTGAATTAAACAGAATACTCTCACCCAGTCAAGAGATCAGGGCTAGATCCAACACCGTTTTTTAGCTCACTGCACCATCCCAGTTTCAGAACCTGACTGTATGCAAATTAGTCTGTTCCTGTCCCAGTGCATGATGGGAACAGGGCAAACCAAACTACAAGAGCCAATTTTTACACTGGGAAGGAAACAAGCTACCGGGGACCGGTTTCTGGCATTTCAGCCTCTTCGGCCCGGCTTGCTTGAATCCTGATGGTGAAATGAGCAAGGGACTCACATCTGAGTATACCCTTCCACGCTTAGGGTGGACAAAAATATTTACAACAAGGGGTGGTGAGGGACAGAGTCTCTGAATTAAACAGAATACTCTCACCCAGTCAAGAGATCAGGGCTAGATCCAACACCGTTTTTTAGCTCACTGCACCATCCCAGTTTCAGAACCTGACTGTATGCAAATTAGTCTGTTCCTGTCCCAGTGCATGATGGGAACAGGGCAAACCAAACTACAAGAGCCAATTCTTACACTGGGAAGGAAACAAGCTACCGGGGACCGGTTTCTGGCATTTCAGCCTCTTCGGCCCGGCTTGCTTGAATCCTGATGGTGCAATGAGCAAGGGACTCACATCTGAGTATACCCTTCCACGCTTAGGGTGGACAAAAATATTTACAACAAGGGGTGGTGAGGGACAGAGTCTCTGAATTAAACAGAATACTCTCACCCAGTCAAGAGATCAGGGCTAGATCCAACACCGTTTTTTAGCTCACTGCACCATCCCAGTTTCAGAACCTGACTGTATGCAAATTAGTCTGTTCCTGTCCCAGTGCATGATGGGAACAGGGCAAACCAAACTACAAGAGCCAATTCTTACACTGGGAAGGAAACAAGCTACCGGGGACCGGTTTCTGGCATTTCAGCCTCTTCGGCCCGGCTTGCTTGAATCCTGATGGTGCAATGAGCAAGGGACTCACATCTGAGTATACCCTTCCACGCTTAGGGTGGACAAAAATATTTACAACAAGGGGTGGTGAGGGACAGAGTCTCTGAATTAAACAGAATACTCTCACCCAGTCAAGAGATCAGGGCTAGATCCAACACCGTTTTTTAGCTCACTGCACCATCCCAGTTTCAGAACCTGACTGTATGCAAATTAGTCTGTTCCTGTCCCAGTGCATGATGGGAACAGGGCAAACCAAACTACAAGAGCCAATTCTTACACTGGGAAGGAAACAAGCTACCGGGGACCGGTTTCTGGCATTTCAGCCTCTTCGGCCCGGCTTGCTTGAATCCTGATGGTGCAATGAGCAAGGGACTCACATCTGAGTATACCCTTCCACGCTTAGGGTGGACAAAAATATTTACAACAAGGGGTGGTGAGGGACAGAGTCTCTGAATTAAACAGAATACTCTCACCCAGTCAAGAAATCAGGGCTAGATCCAACACCGTTTTTTAGCTCACTGCACCATCCCAGTTTCAGAACCTGACTGTATGCAAATTAGTCTGTTCCTGTCCCAGTGCATGATGGGAACAGGGCAAACCAAACTACAAGAGCCAATTCTTACACTGGGAAGGAAACAAGCTACCGGGGACCGGTTTCTGGCATTTCAGCCTCTTCGGCCCGGCTTGCTTGAATCCTGATGGTGCAATGAGCAAGGGACTCACATCTGAGTATACCCTTCCACGCTTAGGGTGGACAAAAATATTTACAACAAGGGGTGGTGAGGGACAGAGTCTCTGAATTAAACAGAATACTCTCACCCAGTCAAGAGATCAGGGCTAGATCCAACACCGTTTTTTAGCTCACTGCACCATCCCAGTTTCAGAACCTGACTGTATGCAAATTAGTCTGTTCCTGTCCCAGTGCATGATGGGAACAGGGCAAACCAAACTACAAGAGCCAATTCTTACACTGGGAAGGAAACAAGCTACCGGGGACCGGTTTCTGGCATTTCAGCCTCTTCGGCCCGGCTTGCTTGAATCCTGATGGTGCAATGAGCAAGGGACTCACATCTGAGTATACCCTTCCACGCTTAGGGTGGACAAAAATATTTACAACAAGGGGTGGTGAGGGACAGAGTCTCTGAATTAAACAGAATACTCTCACCCAGTCAAGAGATCAGGGCTAGATCCAACACCGTTTTTTAGCTCACTGCACCATCCCAGTTTCAGAACCTGACTGTATGCAAATTAGTCTGTTCCTGTCCCAGTGCATGATGGGAACAGGGCAAACCAAACTACAAGAGCCAATTCTTACACTGGGAAGGAAACAAGCTACCGGGGACCGGTTTCTGGCATTACAGCCTCTTCGGCCCGGCTTGCTTGAATCCTGATGGTGCAATGAGCAAGGGACTCACATCTGAGTATACCCTTCCACGCTTAGGGTGGACAAAAATATTTACAACAAGGGGTGGTGAGGGACAGAGTCTCTGAATTAAACAGAATACTCTCACCCAGTCAAGAGATCAGGGCTAGATCCAACACCGTTTTTTAGCTCACTGCACCATCCCAGTTTCAGAACCTGACTGTATGCAAATTAGTCTGTTCCTGTCCCAGTGCATGATGGGAACAGGGCAAACCAAACTACAAGAGCCAATTCTTACACTGGGAAGGAAACAAGCTACCGGGGACCGGTTTCTGGCATTTCAGCCTCTTCGGCCCGGCTTGCTTGAATCCTGATGGTGCAATGAGCAAGGGACTCACATCTGAGTATACCCTTCCACGCTTAGGGTGGACAAAAATATTTACAACAAGGGGTGGTGAGGGACAGAGTCTCTGAATTAAACAGAATACTCTCACCCAGTCAAGAGATCAGGGCTAGATCCAACACCGTTTTTTAGCTCACTGCACCATCCCAGTTTCAGAACCTGACTGTATGCAAATTAGTCTGTTCCTGTCCCAGTGCATGATGGGAACAGGGCAAACCAAACTACAAGAGCCAATTCTTACACTGGGAAGGAAACAAGCTACCGGGGACCGGTTTCTGGCATTTCAGCCTCTTCGGCCCGGCTTGCTTGAATCCTGATGGTGCAATGAGCAAGGGACTCACATCTGAGTATACCCTTCCACGCTTAGGGTGGACAAAAATATTTACAACAAGGGGTGGTGAGGGACAGAGTCTCTGAATTAAACAGAATACTCTCACCCAGTCAAGAGATCAGGGCTAGATCCAACACCGTTTTTTAGCTCACTGCACCATCCCAGTTTCAGAACCTGACTGTATGCAAATTAGTCTGTTCCTGTCCCAGTGCATGATGGGAACAGGGCAAACCAAACTACAAGAGCCAATTCTTACACTGGGAAGGAAACAAGCTACCGGGGACCGGTTTCTGGCATTTCAGCCTCTTCGGCCCGGCTTGCTTGAATCCTGATGGTGCAATGAGCAAGGGACTCACATCTGAGTATACCCTTCCACGCTTAGGGTGGACAAAAATATTTACAACAAGGGGTGGTGAGGGACAGAGTCTCTGAATTAAACAGAATACTCTCACCCAGTCAAGAGATCAGGGCTAGATCCAACACCGTTTTTTAGCTCACTGCACCATCCCAGTTTCAGAACCTGACTGTATGCAAATTAGTCTGTTCCTGTCCCAGTGCATGATGGGAACAGGGCAAACCAAACTACAAGAGCCAATTCTTACACTGGGAAGGAAACAAGCTACCGGGGACCGGTTTCTGGCATTTCAGCCTCTTCGGCCCGGCTTGCTTGAATCCTGATGGTGCAATGAGCAAGGGACTCACATCTGAGTATACCCTTCCACGCTTAGGGTGGACAAAAATATTTACAACAAGGGGTGGTGAGGGACAGAGTCTCTGAATTAAACAGAATACTCTCACCCAGTCAAGAGATCAGGGCTAGATCCAACACCGTTTTTTAGCTCACTGCACCATCCCAGTTTCAGAACCTGACTGTATGCAAATTAGTCTGTTCCTGTCCCAGTGCATGATGGGAACAGGGCAAACCAAACTACAAGAGCCAATTCTTACACTGGGAAGGAAACAAGCTACCGGGGACCGGTTTCTGGCATTTCAGCCTCTTCGGCCCGGCTTGCTTGAATCCTGATGGTGCAATGAGCAAGGGACTCACATCTGAGTATACCCTTCCACGCTTAGGGTGGACAAAAATATTTACAACAAGGGGTGGTGAGGGACAGAGTCTCTGAATTAAACAGAATACTCTCACCCAGTCAAGAGATCAGGGCTAGATCCAACACCGTTTTTTAGCTCACTGCACCATCCCAGTTTCAGAACCTGACTGTATGCAAATTAGTCTGTTCCTGTCCCAGTGCATGATGGGAACAGGGCAAACCAAACTACAAGAGCCAATTCTTACACTGGGAAGGAAACAAGCTACCGGGGACCGGTTTCTGGCATTTCAGCCTCTTCGGCCCGGCTTGCTTGAATCCTGATGGTGCAATGAGCAAGGGACTCACATCTGAGTATACCCTTCCACGCTTAGGGTGGACAAAAATATTTACAACAAGGGGTGGTGAGGGACAGAGTCTCTGAATTAAACAGAATACTCTCACCCAGTCAAGAGATCAGGGCTAGATCCAACACCGTTTTTTAGCTCACTGCACCATCCCAGTTTCAGAACCTGACTGTATGCAAATTAGTCTGTTCCTGTCCCAGTGCATGATGGGAACAGGGCAAACCAAACTACAAGAGCCAATTCTTACACTGGGAAGGAAACAAGCTACCGGGGACCGGTTTCTGGCATTTCAGCCTCTTCGGCCCGGCTTGCTTGAATCCTGATGGTGCAATGAGCAAGGGACTCACATCTGAGTATACCCTTCCACGCTTAGGGTGGACAAAAATATTTACAACAAGGGGTGGTGAGGGACAGAGTCTCTGAATTAAACAGAATACTCTCACCCAGTCAAGAGATCAGGGCTAGATCCAACACCGTTTTTTAGCTCACTGCACCATCCCAGTTTCAGAACCTGACTGTATGCAAATTAGTCTGTTCCTGTCCCAGTGCATGATGGGAACAGGGCAAACCAAACTACAAGAGCCAATTCTTACACTGGGAAGGAAACAAGCTACCGGGGACCGGTTTCTGGCATTTCAGCCTCTTCGGCCCGGCTTGCTTGAATCCTGATGGTGCAATGAGCAAGGGACTCACATCTGAGTATACCCTTCCACGCTTAGGGTGGACAAAAATATTTACAACAAGGGGTGGTGAGGGACAGAGTCTCTGAATTAAACAGAATACTCTCACCCAGTCAAGAGATCAGGGCTAGATCCAACACCGTTTTTTAGCTCACTGCACCATCCCAGTTTCAGAACCTGACTGTATGCAAATTAGTCTGTTCCTGTCCCAGTGCATGATGGGAACAGGGCAAACCAAACTACAAGAGCCAATTCTTACACTGGGAAGGAAACAAGCTACCGGGGACCGGTTTCTGGCATTTCAGCCTCTTCGGCCCGGCTTGCTTGAATCCTGATGGTGCAATGAGCAAGGGACTCACATCTGAGTATACCCTTCCACGCTTAGGGTGGACAAAAATATTTACAACAAGGGGTGGTGAGGGACAGAGTCTCTGAATTAAACAGAATACTCTCACCCAGTCAAGAGATCAGGGCTAGATCCAACACCGTTTTTTAGCTCACTGCACCATCCCAGTTTCAGAACCTGACTGTATGCAAATTAGTCTGTTCCTGTCCCAGTGCATGATGGGAACAGGGCAAACCAAACTACAAGAGCCAATTCTTACACTGGGAAGGAAACAAGCTACCGGGGACCGGTTTCTGGCATTTCAGCCTCTTCGGCCCGGCTTGCTTGAATCCTGATGGTGCAATGAGCAAGGGACTCACATCTGAGTATACCCTTCCACGCTTAGGGTGGACAAAAATATTTACAACAAGGGGTGGTGAGGGACAGAGTCTCTGAATTAAACAGAATACTCTCACCCAGTCAAGAGATCAGGGCTAGATCCAACACCGTTTTTTAGCTCACTGCACCATCCCAGTTTCAGAACCTGACTGTATGCAAATTAGTCTGTTCCTGTCCCAGTGCATGATGGGAACAGGGCAAACCAAACTACAAGAGCCAATTCTTACACTGGGAAGGAAACAAGCTACCGGGGACCGGTTTCTGGCATTTCAGCCTCTTCGGCCCGGCTTGCTTGAATCCTGATGGTGCAATGAGCAAGGGACTCACATCTGAGTATACCCTTCCACGCTTAGGGTGGACAAAAATATTTACAACAAGGGGTGGTGAGGGACAGAGTCTCTGAATTAAACAGAATACTCTCACCCAGTCAAGAGATCAGGGCTAGATCCAACACCGTTTTTTAGCTCACTGCACCATCCCAGTTTCAGAACCTGACTGTATGCAAATTAGTCTGTTCCTGTCCCAGTGCATGATGGGAACAGGGCAAACCAAACTACAAGAGCCAATTCTTACACTGGGAAGGAAACAAGCTACCGGGGACCGGTTTCTGGCATTTCAGCCTCTTCGGCCCGGCTTGCTTGAATCCTGATGGTGCAATGAGCAAGGGACTCACATCTGAGTATACCCTTCCACGCTTAGGGTGGACAAAAATATTTACAACAAGGGGTGGTGAGGGACAGAGTCTCTGAATTAAACAGAATACTCTCACCCAGTCAAGAGATCAGGGCTAGATCCAACACCGTTTTTTAGCTCACTGCACCATCCCAGTTTCAGAACCTGACTGTATGCAAATTAGTCTGTTCCTGTCCCAGTGCATGATGGGAACAGGGCAAACCAAACTACAAGAGCCAATTCTTACACTGGGAAGGAAACAAGCTACCGGGGACCGGTTTCTGGCATTTCAGCCTCTTCGGCCCGGCTTGCTTGAATCCTGATGGTGCAATGAGCAAGGGACTCACATCTGAGTATACCCTTCCACGCTTAGGGTGGACAAAAATATTTACAACAAGGGGTGGTGAGGGACAGATCGATTTTGGCCACTATAGGTGTGGCAGGGTATACTCAGACATGAGTCCCTTTCTCACTGCTCCATCAGGATTCAAGCAAGCCGGGCCGAAGAGGCTGAAATGCCAGAAACCGGTCCCCGGTAGCTTGGCTCCTTTCTGGTAAAGAATTGGCTTGGTAGTTTAGTCTGCCCTGTTCCCATGATGCACTGGGCCAGGGACAGACTGATTTGCATATAGCCAGGTTCTGAGCTGGGATGGGGCAGTGAGATAAATAACGGTGATGGATCAAGCCCTGATCTTTGGACTGGGTAAGAGTGGTCTGCTCAATTCAGACACTCTGTTCATCACCACCCCCTTTTGTAAATCGATTTTGGCCACTATAGGTGTGGCAGGGTATACTCAGACATGAGTCCCTTTCTCACTGCTCCATCAGGATTCAAGCAAGCCGGGCCGAAGAGGCTGAAATGCCAGAAACCGGTCCCCGGTAGCTTGGCTCCTTTCTGGTAAAGAATTGGCTTGGTAGTTTAGTCTGCCCTGTTCCCATGATGCACTGGGCCAGGGACAGACTGATTTGCATATAGCCAGGTTCTGAGCTGGGATGGGGCAGTGAGATAAATAACGGTGATGGATCAAGCCCTGATCTTTGGACTGGGTAAGAGTGGTCTGCTCAATTCAGACACTCTGTTCATCACCACCCCCTTTTGTAAATCGATTTTGGCCACTATAGGTGTGGCAGGGTATACTCAGACATGAGTCCCTTTCTCACTGCTCCATCAGGATTCAAGCAAGCCGGGCCGAAGAGGCTGAAATGCCAGAAACCGGTCCCCGGTAGCTTGGCTCCTTTCTGGTAAAGAATTGGCTTGGTAGTTTAGTCTGCCCTGTTCCCATGATGCACTGGGCCAGGGACAGACTGATTTGCATATAGCCAGGTTCTGAGCTGGGATGGGGCAGTGAGATAAATAACGGTGATGGATCAAGCCCTGATCTTTGGACTGGGTAAGAGTGGTCTGCTCAATTCAGACACTCTGTTCATCACCACCCCCTTTTGTAAATCGATTTTGGCCACTATAGGTGTGGCAGGGTATACTCAGACATGAGTCCCTTTCTCACTGCTCCATCAGGATTCAAGCAAGCCGGGCCGAAGAGGCTGAAATGCCAGAAACCGGTCCCCGGTAGCTTGGCTCCTTTCTGGTAAAGAATTGGCTTGGTAGTTTAGTCTGCCCTGTTCCCATGATGCACTGGGCCAGGGACAGACTGATTTGCATATAGCCAGGTTCTGAGCTGGGATGGGGCAGTGAGATAAATAACGGTGATGGATCAAGCCCTGATCTTTGGACTGGGTAAGAGTGGTCTGCTCAATTCAGACACTCTGTTCATCACCACCCCCTTTTGTAAATCGATTTTGGCCACTATAGGTGTGGCAGGGTATACTCAGACATGAGTCCCTTTCTCACTGCTCCATCAGGATTCAAGCAAGCCGGGCCGAAGAGGCTGAAATGCCAGAAACCGGTCCCCGGTAGCTTGGCTCCTTTCTGGTAAAGAATTGGCTTGGTAGTTTAGTCTGCCCTGTTCCCATGATGCACTGGGCCAGGGACAGACTGATTTGCATATAGCCAGGTTCTGAGCTGGGATGGGGCAGTGAGATAAATAACGGTGATGGATCAAGCCCTGATCTTTGGACTGGGTAAGAGTGGTCTGCTCAATTCAGACACTCTGTTCATCACCACCCCCTTTTGTAAATCGATTTTGGCCACTATAGGTGTGGCAGGGTATACTCAGACATGAGTCCCTTTCTCACTGCTCCATCAGGATTCAAGCAAGCCGGGCCGAAGAGGCTGAAATGCCAGAAACCGGTCCCCGGTAGCTTGGCTCCTTTCTGGTAAAGAATTGGCTTGGTAGTTTAGTCTGCCCTGTTCCCATGATGCACTGGGCCAGGGACAGACTGATTTGCATATAGCCAGGTTCTGAGCTGGGATGGGGCAGTGAGATAAATAACGGTGATGGATCAAGCCCTGATCTTTGGACTGGGTAAGAGTGGTCTGCTCAATTCAGACACTCTGTTCATCACCACCCCCTTTTGTAAATCGATTTTGGCCACTATAGGTGTGGCAGGGTATACTCAGACATGAGTCCCTTTCTCACTGCTCCATCAGGATTCAAGCAAGCCGGGCCGAAGAGGCTGAAATGCCAGAAACCGGTCCCCGGTAGCTTGGCTCCTTTCTGGTAAAGAATTGGCTTGGTAGTTTAGTCTGCCCTGTTCCCATGATGCACTGGGCCAGGGACAGACTGATTTGCATATAGCCAGGTTCTGAGCTGGGATGGGGCAGTGAGATAAATAACGGTGATGGATCAAGCCCTGATCTTTGGACTGGGTAAGAGTGGTCTGCTCAATTCAGACACTCTGTTCATCACCACCCCCTTTTGTAAATCGATTTTGGCCACTATAGGTGTGGCAGGGTATACTCAGACATGAGTCCCTTTCTCACTGCTCCATCAGGATTCAAGCAAGCCGGGCCGAAGAGGCTGAAATGCCAGAAACCGGTCCCCGGTAGCTTGGCTCCTTTCTGGTAAAGAATTGGCTTGGTAGTTTAGTCTGCCCTGTTCCCATGATGCACTGGGCCAGGGACAGACTGATTTGCATATAGCCAGGTTCTGAGCTGGGATGGGGCAGTGAGATAAATAACGGTGATGGATCAAGCCCTGATCTTTGGACTGGGTAAGAGTGGTCTGCTCAATTCAGACACTCTGTTCATCACCACCCCCTTTTGTAAATCGATTTTGGCCACTATAGGTGTGGCAGGGTATACTCAGACATGAGTCCCTTTCTCACTGCTCCATCAGGATTCAAGCAAGCCGGGCCGAAGAGGCTGAAATGCCAGAAACCGGTCCCCGGTAGCTTGGCTCCTTTCTGGTAAAGAATTGGCTTGGTAGTTTAGTCTGCCCTGTTCCCATGATGCACTGGGCCAGGGACAGACTGATTTGCATATAGCCAGGTTCTGAGCTGGGATGGGGCAGTGAGATAAATAACGGTGATGGATCAAGCCCTGATCTTTGGACTGGGTAAGAGTGGTCTGCTCAATTCAGACACTCTGTTCATCACCACCCCCTTTTGTAAATCGATTTTGGCCACTATAGGTGTGGCAGGGTATACTCAGACATGAGTCCCTTTCTCACTGCTCCATCAGGATTCAAGCAAGCCGGGCCGAAGAGGCTGAAATGCCAGAAACCGGTCCCCGGTAGCTTGGCTCCTTTCTGGTAAAGAATTGGCTTGGTAGTTTAGTCTGCCCTGTTCCCATGATGCACTGGGCCAGGGACAGACTGATTTGCATATAGCCAGGTTCTGAGCTGGGATGGGGCAGTGAGATAAATAACGGTGATGGATCAAGCCCTGATCTTTGGACTGGGTAAGAGTGGTCTGCTCAATTCAGACACTCTGTTCATCACCACCCCCTTTTGTAAATCGATTTTGGCCACTATAGGTGTGGCAGGGTATACTCAGACATGAGTCCCTTTCTCACTGCTCCATCAGGATTCAAGCAAGCCGGGCCGAAGAGGCTGAAATGCCAGAAACCGGTCCCCGGTAGCTTGGCTCCTTTCTGGTAAAGAATTGGCTTGGTAGTTTAGTCTGCCCTGTTCCCATGATGCACTGGGCCAGGGACAGACTGATTTGCATATAGCCAGGTTCTGAGCTGGGATGGGGCAGTGAGATAAATAACGGTGATGGATCAAGCCCTGATCTTTGGACTGGGTAAGAGTGGTCTGCTCAATTCAGACACTCTGTTCATCACCACCCCCTTTTGTAAATCGATTTTGGCCACTATAGGTGTGGCAGGGTATACTCAGACATGAGTCCCTTTCTCACTGCTCCATCAGGATTCAAGCAAGCCGGGCCGAAGAGGCTGAAATGCCAGAAACCGGTCCCCGGTAGCTTGGCTCCTTTCTGGTAAAGAATTGGCTTGGTAGTTTAGTCTGCCCTGTTCCCATGATGCACTGGGCCAGGGACAGACTGATTTGCATATAGCCAGGTTCTGAGCTGGGATGGGGCAGTGAGATAAATAACGGTGATGGATCAAGCCCTGATCTTTGGACTGGGTAAGAGTGGTCTGCTCAATTCAGACACTCTGTTCATCACCACCCCCTTTTGTAAATCGATTTTGGCCACTATAGGTGTGGCAGGGTATACTCAGACATGAGTCCCTTTCTCACTGCTCCATCAGGATTCAAGCAAGCCGGGCCGAAGAGGCTGAAATGCCAGAAACCGGTCCCCGGTAGCTTGGCTCCTTTCTGGTAAAGAATTGGCTTGGTAGTTTAGTCTGCCCTGTTCCCATGATGCACTGGGCCAGGGACAGACTGATTTGCATATAGCCAGGTTCTGAGCTGGGATGGGGCAGTGAGATAAATAACGGTGATGGATCAAGCCCTGATCTTTGGACTGGGTAAGAGTGGTCTGCTCAATTCAGACACTCTGTTCATCACCACCCCCTTTTGTAAATCGATTTTGGCCACTATAGGTGTGGCAGGGTATACTCAGACATGAGTCCCTTTCTCACTGCTCCATCAGGATTCAAGCAAGCCGGGCCGAAGAGGCTGAAATGCCAGAAACCGGTCCCCGGTAGCTTGGCTCCTTTCTGGTAAAGAATTGGCTTGGTAGTTTAGTCTGCCCTGTTCCCATGATGCACTGGGCCAGGGACAGACTGATTTGCATATAGCCAGGTTCTGAGCTGGGATGGGGCAGTGAGATAAATAACGGTGATGGATCAAGCCCTGATCTTTGGACTGGGTAAGAGTGGTCTGCTCAATTCAGACACTCTGTTCATCACCACCCCCTTTTGTAAATCGATTTTGGCCACTATAGGTGTGGCAGGGTATACTCAGACATGAGTCCCTTTCTCACTGCTCCATCAGGATTCAAGCAAGCCGGGCCGAAGAGGCTGAAATGCCAGAAACCGGTCCCCGGTAGCTTGGCTCCTTTCTGGTAAAGAATTGGCTTGGTAGTTTAGTCTGCCCTGTTCCCATGATGCACTGGGCCAGGGACAGACTGATTTGCATATAGCCAGGTTCTGAGCTGGGATGGGGCAGTGAGATAAATAACGGTGATGGATCAAGCCCTGATCTTTGGACTGGGTAAGAGTGGTCTGCTCAATTCAGACACTCTGTTCATCACCACCCCCTTTTGTAAATCGATTTTGGCCACTATAGGTGTGGCAGGGTATACTCAGACATGAGTCCCTTTCTCACTGCTCCATCAGGATTCAAGCAAGCCGGGCCGAAGAGGCTGAAATGCCAGAAACCGGTCCCCGGTAGCTTGGCTCCTTTCTGGTAAAGAATTGGCTTGGTAGTTTAGTCTGCCCTGTTCCCATGATGCACTGGGCCAGGGACAGACTGATTTGCATATAGCCAGGTTCTGAGCTGGGATGGGGCAGTGAGATAAATAACGGTGATGGATCAAGCCCTGATCTTTGGACTGGGTAAGAGTGGTCTGCTCAATTCAGACACTCTGTTCATCACCACCCCCTTTTGTAAATCGATTTTGGCCACTATAGGTGTGGCAGGGTATACTCAGACATGAGTCCCTTTCTCACTGCTCCATCAGGATTCAAGCAAGCCGGGCCGAAGAGGCTGAAATGCCAGAAACCGGTCCCCGGTAGCTTGGCTCCTTTCTGGTAAAGAATTGGCTTGGTAGTTTAGTCTGCCCTGTTCCCATGATGCACTGGGCCAGGGACAGACTGATTTGCATATAGCCAGGTTCTGAGCTGGGATGGGGCAGTGAGATAAATAACGGTGATGGATCAAGCCCTGATCTTTGGACTGGGTAAGAGTGGTCTGCTCAATTCAGACACTCTGTTCATCACCACCCCCTTTTGTAAATCGATTTTGGCCACTATAGGTGTGGCAGGGTATACTCAGACATGAGTCCCTTTCTCACTGCTCCATCAGGATTCAAGCAAGCCGGGCCGAAGAGGCTGAAATGCCAGAAACCGGTCCCCGGTAGCTTGGCTCCTTTCTGGTAAAGAATTGGCTTGGTAGTTTAGTCTGCCCTGTTCCCATGATGCACTGGGCCAGGGACAGACTGATTTGCATATAGCCAGGTTCTGAGCTGGGATGGGGCAGTGAGATAAATAACGGTGATGGATCAAGCCCTGATCTTTGGACTGGGTAAGAGTGGTCTGCTCAATTCAGACACTCTGTTCATCACCACCCCCTTTTGTAAATCGATTTTGGCCACTATAGGTGTGGCAGGGTATACTCAGACATGAGTCCCTTTCTCACTGCTCCATCAGGATTCAAGCAAGCCGGGCCGAAGAGGCTGAAATGCCAGAAACCGGTCCCCGGTAGCTTGGCTCCTTTCTGGTAAAGAATTGGCTTGGTAGTTTAGTCTGCCCTGTTCCCATGATGCACTGGGCCAGGGACAGACTGATTTGCATATAGCCAGGTTCTGAGCTGGGATGGGGCAGTGAGATAAATAACGGTGATGGATCAAGCCCTGATCTTTGGACTGGGTAAGAGTGGTCTGCTCAATTCAGACACTCTGTTCATCACCACCCCCTTTTGTAAATCGATTTTGGCCACTATAGGTGTGGCAGGGTATACTCAGACATGAGTCCCTTTCTCACTGCTCCATCAGGATTCAAGCAAGCCGGGCCGAAGAGGCTGAAATGCCAGAAACCGGTCCCCGGTAGCTTGGCTCCTTTCTGGTAAAGAATTGGCTTGGTAGTTTAGTCTGCCCTGTTCCCATGATGCACTGGGCCAGGGACAGACTGATTTGCATATAGCCAGGTTCTGAGCTGGGATGGGGCAGTGAGATAAATAACGGTGATGGATCAAGCCCTGATCTTTGGACTGGGTAAGAGTGGTCTGCTCAATTCAGACACTCTGTTCATCACCACCCCCTTTTGTAAATCGACAGTTCTATGCTGACAGATTACTTGGCCTCCTTGATGTCTGCACTACAATCTTGTCGTTCACAGGTCGCCGCTGCCTTCCCAGACAACACCCAAGTGAAACCGCATGAAGTGGTCCCCGGCGAACACGTCCTTGTGAGAAATTTCGATAGGAAAAGTCCGCTGGAGCCGAGGTGGAGACAGCCTAAGTTGGTTTTGATGACGACGAGGACTGCAGTCAAGCTGGAAGGAAGAAAAGGCTGGGTGCATTCCAGCCACATCAAGAAGATTCATGGACTTTGTCCAGATACTGTGATTAAGGACTGCCCCCTCCCGGACATTGACTCCAAACTTCCCCTGCTAGAGAAAACTCCCCAAGAGGAGTATCGTTTAAAGCTGAGGTCTAGTAAGTCAGACAGCGTTTAATTGTTTAAGTCCCCCCCCTGGGTGAAGCGGTTAGACAGGTTTCTGACATGAACAAGATAGACCCAAGTAGTCAGAGAGATAGGCGTAACGAGAAAAGAAAAAAGCACTGTAAAGTTTTGCACAGCGGATGCATAATCGCCTTATTTTCCATGTTCCTTCTGAGTCTTACGATAATATGCATAAGTTTAATGTTACATGTCTTTTTCCCTCTTGATTCATATGTACATGTTTCCTCTAATGACACTGTGGAGCACACTTTCAGCGACCTGCCTCCCCATGAACTCTCCTATTGATTAGCAATGCGCAACAATACATTCATTCGTATGTTACATCATACTCATCAGACCAGCAATACCACTAATTGCTGGGTATGTGGCCGATTCCCACCTTACCAGAAATACAAGGGAGCTCTGCCTCTCTTTCCTTACCCGTTCACACATAATGGTTCATGTGGTGCATGGTTTGCTTTAATGTCTTCCCTAGATAGTAAGTCCAAGGTTTTCCAAGGTAATTGGATATGGGGGAACCTGAATACAGTCATGAATAAAATATGTTTCCCAGACCAAGAAGGTCTTCCCCAAAGGACAGGGACCGATCTAGAAAATGAAGTGTATGGATTAGGTAATTTTACACTTAACCTCATGATCCTGAATGTGCAGTCTGAGACTAATTCGGACTTGCCGTCTATTTCAGTTCTACCAGTGAAAGGTAAATTATGCGTCAGAAAGAATGGTTCAGTACATCTAGGACACAGTGATTGTAATACTGTGGTCGAATTCAGTGACAAAGGAAAGTCTACTTTCAAAGCCTCACGCCATTCTTATTTTATTTGTGGACATACAGCTTATGTTCATCTGCCCCCTGATTGGGATGGGACGTGTTATATTGCGTTCCTCCTGCCACCTGTTTTCCTAGCCCCGCCTGATTATCATCGAAATTCACGGCTTGTGAATGTCAGACATGTTATTGATGTTTCTGGTTCTCCATGGGATTATGTTAAAGGATATTTCTGGTTCATAGGTCCTGTCCAGAACAGTAAATTAATACGCAAGTTAACGAGCACACTTGAAATGGTAGTGAACGAAACTACCTCTGCCTTAGGTAACCTAACTGAAGAACAATCTGCTATGAGACTCGTAGTTCTTCAAAATCGCCTTGTCCTTGACGTCATCCTGGCCGATAGGGGCGGGGCTTGTAGAGTCATCGGATCCAGTTGTTGTGTTTTTATTCCAAATAACACGCCATCCGTGTATAAGGCTATTACTAGGCTTCATGAAATAGCTCACCTGATCCACCAGAATCCAGACACCTGGACTTGGTCCGGTTGGCTCTGGAGTGTGATATCCGCTTGGGGATGGAAATTGCTATCATTCCTAGGTATAATATTGGTTATAGTATTCAGTTGTTGTCTATGTCTGCAATGTGGGCCAGCGATTTGCGGCTTGTGCGCCACAGCCTGTATTCCAGGTCCAAGTTCCCGTTCCCGAATGATAAAAGATGAACAAATGATGTTATATGAACAGATAGATGGTCTCATGAATATAGATATATCCTAAAGGGTGAAGTAGGGGCCAAGGAGGGAATGAGGTAATAGAAATTTTCAGGTAGCCAAAGTGTCCCCCTACCCGCACCCTATCCATGCACCCATGTTCCTTGTATGTCGTGTAACTTCTCTCCTGTTCATGCTAGAGAGACACAAATACATTTGCGTCCAACGTTAACATGTCAGCTATCCAGCCATGCATAAATATCCTGTTAATTAGGTTTCTAGACCTACGGTGCCAACGTCTTTACATGGTACGCTTTCACGTTTTCGTCCACGTTTTCTGGCCCAGTCGAGTTAGGCCCTTAAACGAGGCCCCGAGTTTCTTCTCTCCTGTCTCTGAAAGCTGTATGCATCCCTGACCCTTGCCTTACTTCCTGCCTCAGACGAGCGGTGCCCGGCTCGGCCTGGTTCGCTTGCCAAGATGATGTTTTACCTACAAGTTATCTGTCCAGCCTCCTCGAAAACACATTCCAGTCTAGTGAAATAGGTAAACATATTCCCGGCTGCAGAGCAAAGGGCCCTGCCTTCCTGTCTCCATGCAAGTAATTTACTGCTCCCGTTACCATGGTAGGCCCATGGCCCCGCGCTCTACATGAAGATCCCTTTGCACGCACTCGCATTCAGTGTTTAACGGCCCTTGCCCGAGAGACCTTTTACTTCAGACACTACATCCTCAAAACATACTATATCAGATATGCTATAGGTACAGGTCGTTTTGACACCCCAGACACCAGTCTCCTCTACTCGTGCAAAAGTCAAAGCCCCCAGTTCTCCCCGGTTGCACGTCATGCTCAGCTGCGCGCGCATATAGGCTATAGGTTTCTGCTGATTCTGCAACTTTCTCTATGCATCCACCCACTTGTGACATTTCATGTTACGTTTCTCTGACATGTCCAGTGCACGCCCATGTGTACGCCTTCTTACACGCCTCCTGTTACGCACATGTGTTCTTATCTCTCTCTTTTTCACCTGTTACGCCTACTGTATTCACTTCCATGTATACTGTTTTACTATATATATTGTGTACTGTTAATAAAAAGTGAGAACGTCCCTTCCTGAACCTGAGTGGTGATGGAACCCGATGTCCCATGCTTCGAAGCATTATATTAAAGCCCGTATGACTCAGATTCCACGGACTCTGCCTCTCATTCGAATGAGCTGTCTTGTATTGATAAATATATGGAAAAATGATTAGGTAAAATTTATTTACCACAAGTCAATGGGAGCCTATGTACGCATCGTGCGACCAGCTCCCATTGACTTCTATAGGAGTCCGACCAAACCAAGTCCAGCAGCATACGGCCGCATCGTACTTACTTCGTCGGAATGCAGGACTCCAGCTCGGACGAAAAACACTCCGGATCCGTCTCGGTTGCAGAGCTTTCCAACCCAGAACGGAATCGGCCCCTAAACAGTATATTTTGTAGTTTGTGGATGAACTCTCAACTTTATGTAGTCTTCTAATTTCTTCTATCATTATCTTAAAAGGCTGAGGTAGCAAATCCTATTTGGAAGCATTTCATTCATTTCAGGCAGGTAATAGGTACAATATCATGGCCAATCCTACCTGCAGGCAGCAATTTTAAACTCTTCTAAATACATCATTTAAAAAGGAATAATCTATTAATGAGACTTCTTTAGTTGAAAAATTAGAGTTGCTATATTTTCATTACAGTTCAGTAATCTCTAATTTAGTGATTGTATCAAAAATATAATAATGCTCCACTACCCCATCAAACCTGCAGTGTGTAAATGTAACCTAATATTTATCCATGTTAGAGCTTCATTTTCAACAGTGCAGTTTGGAAAACAGAAAGCAAGGTTTGAGCTCTCTGTTTCTGAGCTATGTTGTCTAAAATAATGCACTAGCTTGGAGACATATCTGGCTAATCAAATTGACTATTCACTGTAGGTGCATCAAAACATGTGCTGTGCTCTGCTCTGGCTGAGCCAGCGGACTCCATCTTGATACAGCCCTGGATGTACTAACCTGGGTTGAAAGTAAATCTTCATTTGGTTGAAATAATCCAAATTTGCTACTTTTATGTGACTTTAATCAATCACATCAAGAATTATATCAATTGAAGATGTCCTAATTGCAGTTGCACCACACTAGGGTCCACACAGTTATGTGCCTATGGTGATCTTCTCCAAGGTGGACTAGAGCTACAGTTTATATTACCAGATTTTGGTAGTGATCCAGCAACATGCTGTCTGTCAATGCCCGTGCATCTGAACAGTTTGAAACACATTCAACTTGATTGCTGAAGAATCTCCCTTCTCAGACAGACTCTTACAATGGGTAGACCTTGCCATCTTTAAAGAATGTACTGGGAGTGTTTGTGTGCCGTCTGTAGGTGCCAGCTTTGGTGGGATGCCTAGTGAATTCACTTTATTTTGGACCTGTAGATAAAAGAGCTGTAAGAGGAAGAAGAAAGATGATTGTGATCACTCTCCTGAAGGCCCTACCTCCACAGTCATTGCAAAGTAAATGCTCACAATGTCAAACATCATTCACATTCACTAAAACTTAAATACAAAGTGGGCCTATTAGTCCCAGATCACTGAATGGAATTTATATGAGTAGGTCAGTGGCCACAACACTTTAGTGCAAATACTGCTCCTGAATAGTAGGATTCTTGAGATTATAGGCTACAAAACTCTTGTGAGGCTTCTTCCTATCAATGGCGATACGATCTGCAATTTGAGAGATTCTTTGGGATTAGAGGCCTCTCTAACACTCCCAAAAAGGGAAAACAGGGCTTTCTCAAGGGTGAAGGACAAGTGGCGGATTGCCAAACTGCACAAATGTTTAAAGACTTTGATACTTATAGGAGTGAAATGTTATTTAAGCATAGCATATAATACAATTATTTAATAATGAAATTAGCATTCCTTTCTTCTAAAGTGACTACCTCCAAAAAATGAAAGCCAACAGGACAAAAGTATTGCAAGCATGCTTAGGGCTTCTTGAGACCAATCAATAAGAGTCCAATCACATATAATGTATATGGCATGGATGAGGTCTCAAATCAAAGAAGCTAGAAAAATAAAGTGTTGTAACAATTGGGATAATGTGGGTATATTTCTGAAAATATAGATAGGGCTCAAATATAAAACGTAGCAATGGATATTGTTTGCAATAGGCTGTCATTGGCTCTAAGGGAAAGAGATGCACAAAACTCAGTCTTTTCTAGGAAGGTGCATCTCCAAGGGCTGCAACTCATTACACATACTGCAATGTAGACTCTACAACGAGAGCCTTTACCATGCGGGTAACGGTTCACTGACAGAATATCGACCCTCAAAATATCCCCATACAAAAATATCATGAACAAAATATTGATGTAAAAAATATCGTCATCCTATTCGTATAATGATAAGTACAAAAAGATTTAAAAAAAAGATCGTTTAATAAATGGTGTTGCAATACATATAATTTTTTAAATATATAGGTACATGTATATAAATTAAATTAATAAATATCAAATATACTAAATAGTGACTCTATTTAAAAACATAAAATAGATGTAATATATATTTTAACAAATAAACCTAAACACATATATAATAATTAATATATACATATCATATATCTACTTCAAAAAACAATTATTACACTAATATTTGTAATTTAAATTATAATTTCAAAATGTTGAACTAATAAAAAAATAACTAAAAGATATATATATATATTTATGAAATGTATTTCCAGTTGCGCGTTTCAACTGCGAACAGTCTTGATCACACTGTTCGCAGTCGAAACGTGCAACTTGAAATACATATGATCTGCCTAGAATATTCCCCCTGAGTGTGCGCTTTACTTCAGGTTTTGCATCTAATTAAATTTGTGCATCGTGCCCGCCAGCACAGCACACCACCTACCAGCGAGCCCTGAGATAGAAAGGAGCTCTTTGCTGAAGTATATATATACATATATACATATATACATATACAAATAACAAAAAAACTTTTAAAAAATCCATTTGAATTAAATTATAAAAGTAAACAAATAATTAGAAATATTCAAATTTAAAATAAAATATATATATAAATTATAAAACAAAAAATGTAATACATATATTATTCCCACTACAATTTATACAAAACTACGCAAACTGTTATAGTGAATATATACAAAATGTACTACTCCCACTTCACACAACCCAAAAATAATAAAACTGGGTAAAATTTACAAATCTCCCTCCAGTAAATGCAACAGTAGTAAAAGTACTAGATTATGGATAGATAAAATGTACTATTCCCACTCCAGCCAGTACAACAGTAGGGAAACTGTTGGAGTGCAGAGGAGTAAAATGTACTAATCCCACTGCAATCAGTACAACAGTAGGGAGAGTATTGGTTTACAGGGGAGTACAGTTTAAAATTCACACCCAGGTCAGTACAACAGTAGAAAAGTGTTAGAATGAGGAGAGGGGAGTAACATGTGCTATTCCCACTCCAGTAAATACAACATATGGGGAAGTATTGGATAGCAAAAAGGGTAAAATGTTCTATTCCCACTCCAATATGGGAAACCATAGGGAAAGTTTGGCATTGCTGGGAGATAACATGTACTATTCACACTTCAGTCAGAGAAACATTAAAAATAAACTGAACAAAAATAAAATCATTTAAAAAGTAAATCAAGAAAAATATAAATATGTAAAAATAGACCTATAAATATAGTTATTAATAAAAATTTCAAGAATTACAACATAGTAAAATGTAAAATCACAAATGACTACAAATATAATTATAAATAAAATACAAAAATAATATTCATACATAGAAATATTTTTATTTAGAAATGATATATTATCAACTCAAATCAATTTAATGCATTTAATTTAGTTACTTCCTACCGTATAACCCCACAAATCTCACAACCTGCACCTAAAACGTAACTTTAACAAGCACAATATTTACACTATTAATATAAAAATGTATCACAAAAAAATTCATCATTAATTAAATATTGATTATGAATTAATTAGAATTAATTCACTTTCCATGATATACCCCCATGAAACACACAACACACTGATAAAAAAGTATTTCCACAATTAACCTCATTAATCAGCAATTTAATAATCAATAAAAATGAATTATTAATTACTTAAAATGAATTTACTCCCCATCCCGGAGCCCTACAAACCCCACATCTAAAAGATTTAAAAAACAAAACAAAACTGCACAGTTGACATAATTCATTCTCAAATAAACAAAAATGTATTAAAAACTACAGAACTGATTACAATGTCATGTGGAAACTTTCTGTCTGACTCCTTGTCAGACACCGTTCAGAAGGTCTCCCATTAACTTCAATGGGAGCCTGTGTTGTTCAATGGGAGCCTGTGTTCTGACCGACAACACAGGCTCCCATGGCAGAAAGGCGTGGTTGCGGAAAACCTTGCACCCTGTCACGGGCACCCCCTGGTGCCTGCCACACTGTGCATGGTTTTAGAGGGGGTCCCCTGGGTACCCCCAACCGAAGGCGTCAAGATGAAGGAGGGCCTGTTAGGGGCCCCCAAAGACAGTTTCCAACAGACTTTCTGTGTCAGGCAAAACAAGTCGGAAAGGCTGTCCGAATCCTGCATCGTAATCTGTTGGTCGGAAACGCTGTTCATAGAGCTGTACAATTTGGCTCCGACTGACTCAGATTCTCCGAATGCAGGTCAGAACTGATTCGGAATGACTGAACAGTTTTCTTTCCGACCGCGTGCATCAAAATCAATGTACAGGAATTGTTTCCTACCGAGTCGGGCAGATTGGTTCCAGCACAGTCTGGGGGAATCCAACTGCAGTTCGGAGGCTTTCCACATGACATCATAATTAGTCCCTAAATATTAATTCATTAAAATGAATTAACGTTTCACCCTTTACTCCTATAAACCCGTCAATCCACACCTAAAATTAAACTTCAAAAAAATTAATTACAAAATTAAAATATTTGTCAATTAAATAATAGTACTTAACAAGTAATTATTCAATTATTGAAATTAATTTAATCCTTATCAACCCCACAACCTGCCCCTAACATTAATTACACAATTAACATAATTAATGATCAAATAATTCATATTAATTTACAACTAATTATGAATTAATTAAAACTACAGTACTTCTCACCCTTTACCCCTTTAACTCCACAACCCGCACATAAAATGTACCTAAAAATAATTAATAGCACAAGCAACATAATTAAATATCAATTTAATAAATAATATTAGATACAAAAATACCATTCATGTATTATAATTAAATCACTTCCCACCCTATACCCCTATAAAGCCACAACCTGCTACAGCACTAAAAATCACAAACACATTAATTACATTAAATTTAATAACTACAAAAATGTAACAAATATATTACAACACATAAACAATAACTATACAAAAAGTGTACGTGATATACATTTGAAATATATACAAAAATACATAGGGGCTGATTAGCATGGCGGGCGGACAAAGCCCAGGAAATGGGACCACCCGCAATGCATGGGGCAGTCCCGCATTTGCAATTTGAATGCGCCCGCTCAGTGGCGGGCGCATCCCACATTTTTAACATTGCGGCTGCCGGTGCTGCCAGCAGCACGCACTACAAGGTTAAAAATGCAAAGTGTACATGAAAATGCAGGGGGGTACCCCCATGTGCACATCCACCCCCCAAAATACCTGGGGGCCCGCTAAGTGCCCCCAATGTCAAGGACCACATGCCTTTCCTTGGTGGCAACATCGCCACGGAAAGTGAAATCCCTGCATGTATCCTAATATGGATGGTGGTTTCTGCCAGACACCGCCATCATATTAAAACCTTTTCCGCCCGGTCGACTCATCGATTACAATGGCGGTCAGTGGATTATGGCGGGCTGATCGCCACTGCCATGCGGGCAATGGCGGTCTGCCCGCCATTGTAATCGATCCCATAGTTCGGAGTTGCCTCTGACTGACATCCCTACAGTTTCAGAACTGACTGACCTCACATCAGCAATTCCAAATTGCAATTACAATAACAACTCAGTCTGGTCGAAGACTCCCATTTCCCTATGGGAGCTTGGCTGGCGGCCAAAAAATGGCTATAGCACAAGCTCCCATATTGAAATGGGAGGATCTGTTAATCCCTGCACCCCAAGGTGCCTGCCACACGGTGTAGGGACTAACAGGCCCCCTTCTTTACTCAAACCATACACGAATAATAGCTTTAATTCGATATTTGGTTTGTGAAATCTTTCTTAAAAATGCCCCACATTTAATATAAGGTTAATCCACTCTTATCGGAAGATTCTCTAAGAACACATTGAAATCAGTTAGATATGCGAAAATACATTCATCATTACTAAATATAGCAACGTACATGTTACAAGAGATTGCATAAGATATTAGAATATGCATATACATTTTAAACTCACCAACAGAAGAAGTACAAACGTAGCCCTCACTACCTCCCATTAAATTCAAATAATCATATATCATTCTAGTATATATGTTATCATGAAATCCACTATTTAAATTTTGTTTATGCTCTAGAAATATTATGATTCAACTTATTTCTAAAAGTAGTTAGTTCAAAGCTCATAGAAGCTAGTAAACACACCAACTGCGCTAATGAAACTAACAATATTATTAATATATTTTGTTATCCCTACAATTTTGCAACATTTGCTGTACTCCATCTTTCAATTAAGGGGCCGATTACGATGTAGTTCGGAAAGCCTCCGGATGGGATTTGGTATTGCAGATTCTGATTAAGACCCTCCTTTCTGAACAAAATCGCACAAATTTACCAAAAACCGATTACAATGCCTGGAAACCATTCTGGCAGTCCGAATCGGTTCCGAAAGGCATTCGGACAGCCCGAGTCTATCTGGGCTGAATCGCACAGCTCTGTGGACATGGTTTCTGAACGAGGGACCAATCCGGTCTGCCCGACATGAAACAATTGTGAGAATCTGTCTTTGGGGACCCATTGCATGCCCATCTTCAGCCAGAGGTGTCCAATTGGGGCACGCGGGGGTACCCATGGGACACCTCTTCCCAATCATGCACAATGTGACAGGCACCATGTGGTGCCCGCCACAGGGTGCAAGGTTTTACCCAACCACCCCTTTTTTCAATGGGAGCCTGTGTTCTCGTTTAAAACACAGGGTCCCATTGAAGTCAATGTGAGTCCGACCGAATGTTGTTGGAAAGCACCGTAATCAAACAATTCTGAGACTGATACTTTCAGAACAGTTTCCGAACGACATCGTAATCGGCCCCTAAGACTGAAAATATATTATTGAGCTCATAAAACAAAGCAACACACATTTTCTTTAAACAATACGCTTCTTGTTTCCTTCATATTTCTTTAAAACATTAATCAAAACAAAATTTAAAAATTATCTTTTTTTCTTGTTCATTTCTGTCATTAGATATTTTAGAATCTCTTATCTCATTCATTAATTGTCTTTCATTTCAACTTCATTTTAACAGTCTTTTCATTTCTCCACATTGGGGTTCTTCCTCTGTTTATCAAATTGAGTTTCAAACTTGTGCTGGCAAATATTCAATGAGCTTTAGTTTTATAACCCTCTTGCTTCCTCTTCTTTTGACACCATAGATAGAAATTCCCATTCAGGTGAGGCATACATTCTATTTGGTAGACTCCTTGACCACTAGTGATTTGTTCCGAGTTTCAGAATGTATTTACCTCTCAGGGTTTTCTTCTAGTGCATTGTACTTTCTTATGCTAGTTCCTTTCCTTGGAATATCTTCTTCCACTTTTATTTGTCAGAGTCTCATTCCTTTCCAAGGAACTTTGGCTTGAGCTAGAGCTTGAACTTGAACCTTGATCAGCTTTGTCTGTTTTGTTTACTGTGAACTTCTTTCTTTCTCTGGAAGTTCTTGTAAGTCAGGTATTGAACTGCAGCTAACGATAGATTGAATCCTAGACTACTTCTTTCTGCCACTCATGCTTTTGCACTGTAGCAGCTCTTAAGTTTAAGTTTAAGTTTAAAATATTTGTTAAGCGCAACGTACACCTGGGCGGTTTCTTGGCGCTAAAGTAGCAGGCAGCCAACTGGGCAAGAGCAGTTGCTAAGGCGTCGACTGGAAAGGCAAGCAGGGCTTACGGTAGAAAGGCCTGAGAAAATAAAAAGGTCTTCAGAGCTTTGCGGAAACTAGAATACTGGGTAAGGGACCTAAGATGAAAAGGGAGAGAGTTCCAAAACATGGGGGCAAGAGTGGAAAATTTCGAGCCACCCTGTTTTTTTTTCCGGTTTACTCCAATCCCTGCTTTGAAACCGGACTTCAGAATTTTGAGGTTCATCATCAGAGCTTTCACTAACCTGAAATATCACAACTAAATTTTGTCCATTTTCTTCAACAGAATTTAAACTTTCTTCAACATTTTATCCCTCTCTGGATTTATACTACAACCTCAAACTTGGCTTTGAGTTTGACCTGTGACTGACTTTGCACTTCATCAATTGATTCTTCCATTTCTTCTTCTGTCTCTCTCACTCTATTTGTGTGAGCAGCAAGGATCCAGTGCAGCATTCCAGTGTACTTTGCCGCAGTGTTTGTCATCAGTGTGACTTTGTGTGGCCAATGCCACCTCTCCTCAAGGCAATTGTTCCGCATGTGCTTTCGGACCACTATCCAGTCTCCTGGATTTAAATAGCATTGAATGTCCTCAGTTTCTTCTGCTGCCACACTCACCTGATGAGAGCCAGATCTCACTATATCACCTTAGCAATTATCTAGCACAATGTCACCAGTTATTGAAACTAATGCAGCTGAAGGAATATATGCATGTCTCATTGCTTTTCCGATGATGATTTCATGGGCGAAAAAACAGTCTGTCAGGAGTACTACCCATGATCATAAAAACAAGAGGAAGTGCATCAGGTCATTTCAAACCAGTGTAAGCATAAACTTTGACCAACTGATTCTTCAGAGTACGGTTAGCTCTCCCAACAACCCAGAAGATTGTGGATGATAACTACAATGGAATATTTTGTTAATCTGAAATGCTGTGCAGAATATTTGCTCCCAGTAGTTTTTTGAATATGCGCACTATACTATCCCTTTCTGAATGGGATCTACTATGCAAGTACTTGGCCATTGGATATAACATCAAGTCAGAAAGTACATATTTACTTTCAGCAGTTACATACAAATCCTGATCATTTCTCTTGTAACCCAATTTTTTCCCTTTCTTTTACTCATCATCTCGGTTTCTTCCAGAAGATATGTCAATTCACTCAAAGAAGTTTGGGATGAGTTCATACAGAAACAGTTCAACATTTCTGCATTTATAATGGTACTTATTCTTGATTCATATTTTCATTCTCTTGTACAACTGTTTCATCCTGCAGTGCACAGTATTTTGTCATTGTATTGGCATATTCTTTTCCAAGTGTGACTACATCCTTGTAAGCTTATGAGCAGCACACTTCACCACAGACATTTTCTTTGGCTGTTGTATTGCTTTCAACAAATCAACAAACCCAATATGTAAGCACTGTTCTTTATAGGAGCTCCAGAAATGTCATAAAATACCTTTGTTAGCACAGTTGATTGAAGTCATGTACAACTTCAAAACCATACTGGCTGTCTTTATAAGTTAACACATTCTCTTGTCAATATAACTAACTCTGTCTCTTATGCTTACATTACATTCTGCAGAAAAGATGCTTTGAATGTCTCAAATATGGAATGCATAGGTAGCTCTCAGTGCTCCATAGTGATCTTGAGAACAATCAACAACCAATGTCAGATCACCCCTTTCCAAAGGTGTCTCTTTAATATTTGATTTTGCCTTGGTAGATAACTCATAAACCGCACACACCTTGATACAGTCATGCTCAGGTTCATCATCATTGTCTTCATTTTTCCTATCTTTTTAACTCATGTCTGAAATAGAAAGCAGTGTTGCTGGATTCAAAGAGTTGCTGTAGAAAGTATAAACTGCTCATAACGCGTGAGTCTGCTGAGTTCTCGTTCTAGCCAAAAGCATCTCCACTGAATGCGGGCATATCAAATGAAGGTATGGCCCATCACTATTCTTCCACTTCGTTCAATGGCAATGCAAAAAGCTGCAATTCATTTCAAACAACCTGGAAGACTTACAGTTACTGGATCCAATACAGCTGACAGGTAAGCCCCTGGTATAATCAACTCACCATTTTTCTAGGTGGGGATTGAAAGTACACATCCACCCCTTTCATGACAGAACTAGAAAAAGGTTAGATTATAGTCAGGCACTCCAAGTGCTGGTGCATGACACAAACTCTTTCTCAACTCTCCAAATGCTTAGGAAATTCTTTGTAAGGGTGGGCGGAGTTCACAGATTTCTACTCCTTGGAACTTTGCAGCGTAACAGAAACAACTCAGTGTAACTCTGACTAGTTTTGTACATGTGTAGTGGTTAACTAGTGTCACTTTCATCCCAGCCAGCAGCTACAGATTTGCATTCCGTCAACAAACAAGAAGGTGCCATTGATGTTCCTGCCGCTGTTCCGACATGACTGCACGAACAGCTCCAATGTAATTACTCTTTTGCAGAAGGCAGAAGATTATGCCCCAAAACAGTGTCACCAAAGTAAGTAAAGCAATAATCTCCATAAATAACTATTAAATTTCAAATTTGTGCAAATGTGAACACAGCCCCTGGGCCCTTATCTTGCTGATGAGCATTGCGTGCTCCCAGTACACAGACTGCACCAGCTCCGCTGTCTCCTCGTTAGTTGTGTCTTTTTCCCAAGGCACTAGCACAGTCCAGCACCGGGTCAGCACCAGTGCGAAGAGCCAACCTAAGCTGTAGTCGGCGACCGTCACCAGGCACAACTTGCCGATCACGCTCTTATCCAAGAGGTGCACCAGCTAGCGGTCTGATGCATGTGCAGAAAGCACTGAGCATGAGCACTGCCTCAGGTGCCCAAGAGCCCAGCAAACCTGATCAGCCCGCCCTCCTCCACTGGGAAACTCACGTCACATCTGTCTGCCTCTGCCTCTTTCCCAGTATTCTACTTCAAAGGCTGAAAGGTGAAGATAAGGAGGGGGTAAATCCGGAAAGCTGGTTTGTTGATTGATAGACCATGGGTGATCCTGTGAGGTTCCTTCTAACTTCTATTGTAGGAAAGGTGTTTCAATTGAGACACAATATGAAGAATCAATTCCTAAAATAAATTCACAAAGTTCAGTTATTGCCAGCTTTAACAACATAGGTCTTACCTCTGTTTTAACCTTTATTCAAAATCCTTGGGAATAGTAATCAAAAAGAATGCCTTGCATAAGTCAATGACTGTATACCATTCTGCATCTTATGGAATTGGGCACAATAACACTGCTGGATTTGGAACCACTGCACAACATGGAACAGCAATTTTATTAATCTTGTGCAGGTCCCGCGCTATGCTTTATTTACCATTCACAAGACAACCAAGTACCTCATGGAGGATTCCCTGTTCAGTCATATTCATGATCATTGGCTTCATTCCCTCTTCTGCTTCTTTTGTGAGTTCTAAGGAATACTGCATCTGGTTTCACCTTATTTTGACTTGCTATGCTACTGTAATCTGACTTTGTTTCCAGTGAACTCCCATACCTCATCTTTAACAGTATTTCTTAAATACAGACTTAAGACCTATTTTGATAAAGCTGGCAATAACTGAACTTTGTGAATTTATTTTAAGAATTGATTCTTCATATTGTGTCTCAATCGAAACAGCATTCGGTGTGTAGTGAATTAATCAGTTAATGTTGCAAAGCACATCTCCCTTCCCAACAGGCTCACAGGACTTGATTCCCCCAAAATGAACTGATGCTTGTTTTCCATTTGACCAGTTTTACCTGGTACATCTGTGTAGGCCTAATTAACAATTTGTATATTACTGATTCCTACAACTTGGACTTCTTTTCCAAAGAGAGATAGGTTTGTGTCTTCCACAGAATGAACGGCAGTACAAGTAGCCCCTGTGTCAATTAAAAAAGTAAATGGGATGGCCATTTACTTTACCTTCGACATATTTTATTTATTTATTTATTTATGTGATGTTGTGTATCGCTCGAACAAGACCCCGAAGGGTATCAGAGCGCTTCACAGTAGAGGGGGGAGACAACAAAGTAAGGGGACGTTGAAGAGAGGGTAAGGAAGGCTAGCATGCTGAGCTAAACAAAATTGTACATAGATGCGAGCAAAACGGTACATAATAAGTTGACAGAAAACATAGACATTACAATTGTAAGGAATAAAAAAAAAATAACTTTTTGCAAACAGACAAACCATGATCCAATTAAGGCAGGAACTTGTTCATTAGGATTGATTTTACTTCATGTTTGAACGCCGCCGTGTAGGGGATTCTATGAAATTCAGGTGGGAGAGAGTTCAGATCTTGGGAGCCGTGCCAGAGAAGTCTCTGAGTCTTGTTTTCTTTTGGCGGAAAGTCTGAGGTTTCAGAAGTAAAGAGTTTGCCACCTCCTGATAGTTCCAGTTTTGAGCCAGGTAGTGGAGGGCTTTGTGTGTCAAACAAGCCATCTTTAATGAATTCTGGCTTCATAGGGTAACCACTTTAGAGATCTTAAGGCAGGGGAAATTTGCTCATTTCTTTTTGAGTCAGTGATCAATCTGGCTGCTGCATCAATGAAGCCCTGAGTGGGGCCAATGTATATTTGGAGAGGCCACCGAGCATCGCACTCCCATAGTCTAGCCTCAGTAGGACAAGTGATTGTACCACCTGCTTGAAATCCTCTTGAGAGAGGAATGGTTTTAGGTTTCTAAGAATCCTTATTTGGTGATTTGCACCCTTGCACATCTTACTAATATTTGTCTCCTTGTTCAAGTGGGAGTCTAGAGTAATTCCAAGAGATTTAGCTGAGTCGATGAGAACTGGGGAGCAGTTAAAGGTTGAAAGGTGTTTCCTCCAGAGGTCAATCTTGAGGGTGTGCTTGGGAGGGGAGATGAGAAGGAATTCTGTTTTGGTGGTGTTTAGTAGGAGATGGTTTTCAGTTAGCTGGTTTTGGATAATCTGCAAGGAGGAGTTGAGTAAGATGAAGTCTTCAGTGGAGGTGATTTTCAGATAAAGTTGCGTGTCATCTGCATACATATGAAACAAAGAATGCTCATGGATGATAGAATGTTAGCTAGTGGTTCCAGGAAAATATCAAAGAGCATAGGAGAAAGAACAGATCCTTGCGGGACCCCCATGGAAACTGCAGATGGATGGGATAGGGTATGATTCACCTTAACTCTTTAGGACCTATTGTGAAGGAAGGAGGAGAACCATTGTAGTACCAAGCGGAGAGGCCCATCCTGTGTTCCAGAATAGCTAAGAGGTTGTCATGATTAACTGTGTTGGATGAAGATGATAAATCGAGGAGGATTAAGAGGCAGGATTCATTATGGTCTAGCATGTTTAAATTGTCATCAATTATGTGAATGAGTGCCAATTCGGTACTGTGACCACTCCTAAAGCCAGAGTGATATTGATCCAGGAGGTTGAAGTTCTCGATGGATGAGCAAAGTTGCGATTGGATAATTTTTCTAAGAGCTTTGCCAGAGTTGGCATGTTGGAGATGGGACTGAAGTTGTTGAGATCAGATCTTTCTGCATCATTTTCTTTTTAGAATGGGTGAGACCTGAGCTGCTTTTAGACAGTCAGGGATCTTGCCTTGAGACAAAGAGGTGTTGACACTTTTAGTCCAGAGGGGGATGAGGGTCTGCTTGATTTCTTTGAAGACAGATGGTGGCAGTGGGTCACTGAAGGGATTAAAGGGGTTAATGCTAAGACGGGTTTTGTAGATGTCATTTTCAATAAGGGGCGAGAAGGAGTTCTAAGTGGCCCTCTTCTGAGGGCTAGTACTGAGAGGCTTTTGACTCTTAGAGAGGACAGGATGAGCTGTATTATCTTGTGATGTAAGAAGGACCCTCTTAGCTTCAAGGTCAAGACTGATGGATTTCGTTTTCTCCATAAAGAAGATGGGCAGATCAGTGCAGGAAGGAGAATTGGCTGCAGGGTCAAGGTGATTGGGAGCTTGCAATGATTGTTGTTTCACAATTTCAAAACGTTTTTTGGGGCGATTTGTGGCTTGTCTAAGTTGGGCTCTGAAGTAATTGGCCTTAATCGTCTTGAGTTTTTTATTGTATGAGCTCCTAACTTATCTAAGGAACATTAACTGATAAACGGATGGTTATGATCTCCATAGACGTTCAGCTGTCCTTAAGTTGTGGCGATCAGAGTTTAGGTTGTTGCTGAACCATGGTTTGGAGAGTTTGGAGGTTGCATGTTTGAAGTGTGGCTCACTGGTTAGAGCAGGCAGACCCTGAAGCAGAGGTCAGACCCGGGACCAGGGTTCAATTCCCGACGCGGCAGGGTCTTGAGCTCAAACGTCCATGGACTCGATAATCCTCGCTTCGGTGCCTGACCTAATCATGGGTTCACACTCTGCGACTCTGGGCATTAAGCTTGCTTAATCTCCACAACGGCCCCCCCCACGGCGGGATGCCTGGCTTTCACCTTGGGGATGCCCTGTAGGGGCTATATCACAGGGAAAAGCCAGGACGGGTTCCCAAGGCAAGCGCGGAGATACCCCTTAGGGGGTCGAATCAGGCGCTATATAAGAACATAATAATAATAATAATAATAATAATAGAGGTGCTATTAAGTCCATGATATCAGATATAGTAGAGTTATAGAAGCCTCTGAGTTCAAGAACATCAGTCAAGTTGTCTTGAGGAGACAAGGCATTTTTACAGTCTGTAGCTAGACAGACCATGTTGATATTCTTGAGGTCCCTTTTCCACTGTTTAATTTTCCTGGGTTGGATCATTTTCAGAAACACCTACCTATTGATGAGGAAGAAGATGCTGTATTCGTTGGACCAATCCCAAAGAGTAATATCTTCCAGTGTGATGATATTTCCTTTTGAAATAATGAGGTCTAGAATTTCTCCTTTGTTGTGAGTTGGTCAGTCACAGTATTGTGTAAGGTCCAACCCTGATAAGAAGGCTTTAAGACAGATCACCGCTTGGTTATTGAGTTGATACCAATGAAGGTTGAAGTCACCAAGGTAGAATTGGGATATTCAGAGTTCATTGTTGGAGGAAATAATTTTCATTAGTTGTTCAATGAAGAGTAGGAAATCACCAGGAGGGTGGTAGAAAGTTTGAAGTTTGCATTCAGGGAGGCGGTTACTAGAGATGTTGAGGCAAAGGTATTCAAGAATGTATGAGGTCTCCATGTGAGAGACCGATAGTGTGTGGGCCAACTAGGTCTACCTCTAAGACTGCTCCTACTGCAATCCTTCTCCCCTCTCAGGTACAATCATTGTGAACGCTCCCTGCTAAATCATCTTTCAGACTCAATAGACAGTGCTGGTACACTGCACTGTAGAGCATTTTGTTTGTGATATTTTGCTGCATTACTTGGGCTGAAGGCCACGCCATTTGGAATGATTATTGATTCTGTATACAAATTGGTCAGCAATTGTACAATAAACTCTTCCTGAATCCTATTGGGATTCTGATTACATCCCTCTTACTGTGCCCCATCTTCCCACTAAAGTCACAAGCAGTGCTTCTCTTCATCACTTCAACATTCACATGCATGCCATCAATGTTCACCATCTTTCTTCTGCCACCTAGCTTCTATATTGCTCCATTCCCCATGTGTACAAAATTCATACTTCAACTTATTTGATTTCGGGATACTTTTTCAAATTGGTTCATCTGAGCAATCATCAGCTTCTCTTTAAACTTTTTCTGCTTTGCATCAAAATAATCACACTTGTATTTTGCCAGCTACTAGATTTCCTCTATACTTTTTGTCTACCAATTCAATTCACTCTATTTGGGGGCTGATTATGATGCAGCCTGTAAAGCCTCAGGGCCACATTGTGATGGACTGCTTGGTTTACTTTCTGACCGCCTCATTATAATGGCGGCAGTTGGAAAGTAAACCGGCAGGTGGAACCCAGCTAGTAATATCAAAGGCGGGCCTTACTAGCCTTGATATTATGATGAATGGTTTCCGACATGGTTTCCATACCGGCCTTTCCGACATTGAAACTATGTATGAAAGCGTGTTTGGGGGACCCCAATTGGGCCCCCATTGATGCACGGCCTCCGGTTGGAGGCCGAGGGGGCACCTATTGTGCCCCCTGTTGATCCAAATATGGCTCATTATATTGCGATGAATTACATTGTGTGCTTTTACAACGCGGTCTTTACACCGACTGCGTTATTTGTACGCGATGCATTTCCATCGCAAGTCATTACAATGACTTGCACTAGGTGGCGAGCTGGACTTAGGAATAGTATTAATTACTATTCCTATTCCAGACTGCGCAACAGTAGGGAAGGTGTTGGAATTAATTTCCAATACCTCAGAGCGGCCTAGTGTAAGTCGTTGCAATGACTTGCGATGTAAATGCATTGCGTTCTAACAACTCGGTCATAGTAACATCCACGCTGTAATAGTAGCACAATGTAATGACAGCGTTGTAAACGCTGTTTCCTGTTGATCCCTCCATATTGTGTCAGTCCCTTTGTTATGCCTACCACAGGGTGCAGGGATGAGCTGAAACTCCCTTTCCTCATTGGGAGCTTGTGTTACGACTGGTTTACGGCCGTAACACAAGCTTCCATTGAGGAAAGGGAGCATGCGACCGAGCAGTGTTTGGTCCATTTGAAATGAGTCGGTCTGGACCACGGACTGGTTGTTGATCAGTCCTAGGATCGAGTCAGTGTTGGGCGAAAAGAATTCTCCCGACATCAAAATAAGCTTCTTAATGTGATTGCTAAGCTCCGGCCTCAAAACCATCAGGAAAGCAGATATGAAACCACTGACATCATCTTTCTTAGGATCCTTGACTCTACTATCTTTCTTAAAAATCAGCATGAGCCTCTTGTAAAAGTTATGCACTGACTCTATTGGTTCCTTGGAAGTTCTCAAGATTGTTATCCAATTTACATCTTTGTGAGGCAATCAATGTTTAAAATATTCAATTAACTGTCCGTGTTTGTTGGCTACCTCATCAGAAGGAGCATTATTAGGAGATTATTAGGAGCAAAGGCTGGTTCTTCTGTTGGTCATCCAACTACACCCTTATTGTCTGTCCATAAATCAATAGGAACCATGGTCTCAAACAGTGAATTTAAATGAGTCAACAATGCCTGGGAAATATTTGTCAATCTATGTCCCTCTTTGTACCATTTGTTATGTTTTTGTTTCACAGTTTTTGAAAATTAGAAGTACATCCATCCAAGTCATTTTGTGTCCAATGTAGCCAGTTAGCCAA